>NC_044984.1:51336513-51338077 GCF_008728515.1 Papio anubis
GGGGGGGGGAAAAATTAAGAGGGCATGGTGGTGGGCGTTTGTAATCCCAGCTACTCCAGAGGCTGAGGCAGGAGAATCGCTTGAACCCAGGAGGCGGGGGTTGCAGTGAGCTAAGATTCTTCCATTGCACTCCAGCCTGGGCGACAGAGGGAGACTTCGTCTCAAAAAAATAAATAAATAAAAATTAGGCCGGGCGCCGTGGCTCAGGCCTGTAATCCCAACTCTTTGGGACACTAAGGCAGGCGGATCACAAGGTCAAGAGAGAGGGACCATCCTGACCAACATAGTGACACCCCGTATCTACTAAAAATACAAAAATTAGCCGGGTGTGCTTGGTGTGCCTATTAGTCCCAGCTACTCTGGAGGTTGAGGCAGGAGAATCACTTGAACAGGGGAGGCAGAGGTTGTCGTGAGCCAAGATCGCGCCACTGCACTCCAGCCTGGGCAACAGAGCGAGACTCCGTCTCTAAATAGATAAATAAAGTGAAAACTGTAACTCTTACATCAGATGAAAACTGACAGGGGGGCCGGATTTGGTGTGCAGGCTGTAGTTTGCCAATCTCTAGCCTAAGTAGTCCAGAGTGTAAGGGAGTAAATTCAAGATATGTTCAAGAAGGTAGGTCATGGCCGGGCGCGGTGGCTCATGCCTGTAATCCAGCACTTTGAGAGGCCGATGCAGGCAGATCACTTGAGGCCAGGAGTTTGAAACCAGCCTGTCCAAGATGGTGAAACCGCATCTCTACTAAAAATACAAAAATTAGCTGGGCATGGTGCGCCTATAATCCCAGCTACTCAGGAGTCTTAGGTGGGAGAATCTCATGAACCCAGGAGACACAGGTTGCAGCGAGTCTAGATTGTACCGCTGTACTCCAGCCTGGGTAACAGAGTGAGACTCTGTGTCAAAAAAAAAAAAAAAAAAAAAAAAGGTAAGTCACAACCAAATAATGGTGGCACTGAATGTCAGGCTTTTTTTTTTTTTTTTTCCGAGATGGAGTCTCACCCTGTTGCCTAGGCTGGAGTGCAGTGGCGCAATCTTGGCTTACTACAACCACCGCCTCCCGGGTTCAAGTGATTCTCCTGCCTCAGCCTCCTGAGTAGCTGGGATTATAGGCGCTCCCCATCACGCCTAGCTAATTTTTGTATTTTTAGTGAAGATGGGATTTCACCAGGTTGTGCAGGCTGGTCTCGAACTCCTGACCTCAGGTTATCTACCCACCTTGGCCTCCCAAAGTGCTGGGATTACAGGTATGGGCCACCGCGCCCAGCCAGTCCACACAACTTTTAAAAAAAATTTCCTGACAGCAATAACGTCATGGTCCACACAGCTTAATAAGTGTTTTGGCTCACTGCAACCTCCGCCTCCTGTGTTCAAGCGATTCTCCTGCCTCAGCCTCCAGAGTAGCTGGGACTATGGGCACACCACCATGCCCGGCTAATTTTTGCATTTTTAGTAGAGGCGGGGTTTCACTATGTTGGTCAGGCTGGTCTTGAACTCCTGACCTCGTGATTCGTCCCCGCTTGGTCTCCCAAAGTGCTGGGATTACAGGCGTGAGCCACTGTGCCT
>NC_044984.1:51338168-51379066 GCF_008728515.1 Papio anubis
TTAGCATTGCTTCGTTCAGTTGCGTATTGCTGAGCTACGAAAACTGGACCCTAGCTCAAATGCCATTTTGGACCCGAGAGCCCGCTGGCTCCCGCGCCTGTAATCCCAGTACTTTGGGAAGCTTGAGGTGGTGAGGATCACCTGAGGTCAGGAGTTCAGGATCAGCCTGCCCAACATGGTGAAACCCCATCTCTACTGAAATTACTAATTGAGTGGTGGCGCGATGCCTGTGATGCGGCCACTAGGGAGTATGGTGAGGAGGGATAGCTCGAACCCAGGAGGTGGGCGTTGCAGGCACTCCTAACCTGGGCTGACAGGTAAGACCCTGCCTCAAAAAAAAAAAAAAAAAAAAAAAGGGGATTGGCCTGGCGGTGGCTCAGCCTGTAATCCCAGCACCTTGGGAGGCGAGGCAGAAGCCCAGTCCGAGTCAGGAGTTTGAGACCAGACTGGCCAACGTGGTGAAACCCCATCTCTACTAAAATACAAAATTAGGGCAGAAGTAGCCCGGTGGCTCAAGCCTGTAATCCCAGCACTTTGGGAGGCCCGAGATGGGGCGGATCGAGGTCCAGAAATGAGACCATCACAAGCTAAAACAGTGAAACCCGTCTCTACTAAAAATACAAAAAATTAGCGAGGCCGAGGTGGTGAGCGCCACTGTAGTCCCAGCTACTCGGGAGGCTGAGGCAGAATGGCGGGGAACCGAGAGCCGGAGCTTGCAGTGAGCGAATCGGCGCCACTGCACTCCAGCCTGGGCTACAGAAATGAGACTCGCCTCAAAAAAAAAAAAAAAAAAAAAAAAAAAAAATTAGCGGGTGTGGTGGTGGGCTGGTAATCCCAGCTACCGGAGGGAGTTGAGGCAGGAGAATTGCTTGAACCGGGGCCGAGGAAGTGCAGTGAGCCCGATGGCCACTGCACTCCAGCCTGGTAACAGGCAAGACTCTGTGGGGGAAAAATTAAAGAGGAGGGCATGGTGGTGGGCGTTTGTAATCCCAGCTACTCCAGAGGCAGAGGCAGAAGTCGCTTGAACCCAGGGCGGGGTTGCAGTGAGCTAAGATTCTTCCATTGCACTCCAGCCTGGGCGACAGAGGAGGCCATTACTCCAAAAATAAATAAATAAAAATTAGGCGGGCGTGGCTCAGGCCTGTAATCCCAACTCTTTGGGACACTAAGGCAAAGCGGATCACAAGGTCAAGAGAGAGGGACCATCTGACCAACATGACACGTATCTACTAAAAATACAAAATTAGCGGGTGTGCTTGGTGTGCCCTGTGGTCACAGCTACTCTGGAGGTTGAGGCAGGAGAATCCTTGCTGAACAGGGAGGCAGAAGAGGTTGGCCATTGAGCCAAGATCAGCCACTGCACTCCAGCCTGGGCAACAGGCTGAGACTCCGTCTCTAGTAGAATAAATAAAGTGAAAACTGTATCTCTTACATCAGATGAAAACTGACAGGGGGCGGTTGTGGTGTGCAGGCTGTAGTTTGCCATCTCACAACCTAAGTAGTCCAGAGTGTAAGGGAGTAAATTCAGATGTTCAAGAAGGTAGGTGTGGCTGGTGGCCGAAGCATGCCTGTAATCCTTTAGGAGGCGATGCAGGCAGATCACTTCGAGGCCAGGAGTTTGAAACCAGCCTGTGTCCAAGATGGTGAAACCATCTCTACTAAATACGAAAATTAGCTGGGCATGGTGCTTCATCCCAGCTACTCAGGAGATCTTAGGTGGGGAGAATCTCATGAACCCAGGAGACCCTACAGGTTGCCCAGCGAGGAGTCCTAGATTGTGCAGCTGTACTCCAGCCCTGGGTAACAGAGTGAGACTCTGTGTCAAAAAAAAAAAAAGGTAGTCACAACCAAATAATGGTGGCACTGAATGTCAGGCTTTTTTTTTTCAGATAGATCTCACCCTGTTGCCTAGGCTGGAGTGCAGTGGGCGCAATCTTGGCTTACTACAACCACCTCCTGGGTTCAAGTGATTCTCCTGCCTCAGCCTCACAGGTAGCTGGGATTATGGCTCCCCATCGCCTAGCTAATTTTTTGTATTTTTAGTGAAGATAAGGATTTCACCAGGTTATTACAGGCTAAGTCGAGCAGCCTCAGGTTATCCTACCACCTTGGCCTCCCAAGTGCTGGGATTACAGGTACATGGGCCACAGCCCAGCCAGAGTCCACACAACTTTTAAAAAAATTTCCTGACAGCAATAGCGTCATGGTCCACACAGCAATAAGTGTTTTGGCTCACTGCAACCTCCGCCTCCTGTGTTCAGCGATTCTCCTGCCTCAGCCTCAAGAGTAGCTGGGACTATGACACACCACCATGCCCGGCTAATTCCCATTCTAGGCTGGGGAGTTTCACTATGTTGGTCAGGCTGGTCTTGAACTCCTGACCTGCGTGGTCGTCCAGCTCAGTCTCCCAAAGTCACTGAGATGGCGTGGCTCTGTGCCTGGCCAGGCTAGTGTTTTTTTTTTTTTTTTTTTTGAGACCAGGTCTGGCTCTGTAAGCCCAGGCTGGAGTGCGGCCAGATCTCAGCTCACTGCAAGCTCCGCCTCCCGGGTTCCGCGCCATTCTCCTGCCTCAGCCTCCCGAGTGGCTGGGACCACAGGCGCCAGCCACTTCGCCCGGCTAGTTTTTGTATTTTTTTGAGTAGAGGCGGGGTTTTCACCTTGTTGTTAGCCAGGATGGTCGATCTCCTGACCTCGTGATCCGCCCGTCGGCCTCTAAAGTGCTGGGATTACAGGCTTGAGCCACCGCGCCCGGCCCGGCTAATTGTTTTTAACTTATTTCTCTGACAGTGGGACACTATTGAAGTTTTTTTAAATTTTTTTTTGGGGGGGGGGTTGGTGGTTTTTGTTTTGAGACTGAGTGCTCTGTTGCCAAGGCTGGAGTGCAGTGGGCGCGATCTGCGGCTCTGCAAGCTCCGGCCCTCCTGCGTTCCGCGTTGTTCTGCCTCAGCCTCCAGAGTAGCTTCCGGGACTACAGGTGCCCGCCGCCATGCCCGGCTAATTTTTTTTTTTTTGTATTTTTAGTAGAGACAGGGTTTCACTGTGTTAGCCAGGATGGTCCCTCTCTCCTGACTTGTGATCCGCCCGCCTCGGCCTCCCGAAGTGCTGGTATTACAGGCTTGAGCCACTGTGCCCAGCCTGAAGTTTTTTTTTAAGTAGGAGAGTAGTTCTCTTGTGTTGTAAATTAATTTGGTGATAAGGTATAAGATGAATTTAAAATGGAAGAACGGAACTGAAGGTAGCAATTACATGACTGCAACTCCAAATTACTGGCAATTTCCCTTATCAAAAGAAGTATTGCGGGAAAAACTGCCTTTTATAATACATTTTAAAAAATTCAAACCCACTGCATCCTAATTCATAGGGTTTTGTTTTGTTTTGTATTTTGAGACGGAGTCTCGCTCTGGTGCCCAGGCTGATGCAGTGATGTGATCTTGGCTCAGGGCAACCTCCACCTTCTGAGTTCAAGTGATTCTCCCACCTCAGCCTCCCTTATAGCTGGGATTACAGGCCTGCGCTACCACACCTGCCTAATTTTTGTATTTTTAGTAGAGACAAGGTTTTGCCATGTTGCCCAGGCTGGTCTTGAACTCCTAGTCTCAAGTGATCCGCCTGCCTCAGCCTCCCACAGTGCTGGGATAACAGGTGTGAGCCACTGTGCCAGCCTAATTCACTGTTATTTACACACATACTGCCATTGCTTATTTACTTCCCTGTGTCTTCTTTGCTAAACATATTTCAAGGGATTTCATGTTAATGTAGCTCTGAAAATGGCTTCTCTCTCAAAAGATCACGAATAATTTGTAATCAGGTTTATCCATGCATTTAGATGTTATCTCAACCATTAGCCAGTGGAACCCAAGTTGAACCAGATTCCTTTTTCAAATTCACTAAGAAGTTCAGTTTCTATAGGGGCAAAATCTAGATTCAAACATATTATGAGCCAGAGCTTTTGGCAAAAGAATCTGCAGCCTGAATTGGCAGAAACTAGAAAATATTTGGCAAGTATTAGATCCTGTTTCAAAAGTTGAATCCTTAGGTGAGTGTCGTGGTTTGTGCCTATAGTCTCAGCTACACTGGAGACTGAAGTGGGAGGATCTGCTTGAGCCCAGGAGGTCCAGGCTGCAGTGACCCATAATGTAACCAGGACCTCCAGCCTGGGTGACACAGCAAGACGCTGTCTCAAAAGAAAAAAAAAAAAGTTTAATCTAACAATCTAACAATTGCCTAAGAGGAAAGAAATTACTAGGACAATTGAAAAAAATTTGTAAAAGGGATGTGGAAGCATTCTGTCAGTTATAGCATCCATGTTCTCCCTGATATTTTTCTGAGGATTGAATTTATTTATTTTTGAGACAGAGTCTCACTCTGTAACTCAGGCTGGAGTGCAGTAGTGGTATCACAGGTCACTGCAGTCTTGACTTCTGGGGTTCAATCGATCTTCCTGTAAGGACTGAATTTAAATACATGTCCAGAGTCACAAATTGCAAAAGAGAACTTTATAGACTGACTTGAGCAATTAAAAAAATTGTTAATCGATGGTGAGAAAAGTTCTATTTTATTAAGGGGGCTTTCTAATAAGATAACAACTTAGAAGTTGTTAGTTTTGTATTAGGAAGTCAAAGGGAAAGGGTGCAGAATGGTAAAAATGTCTCTTGGGTATAGGGAATAAAAATTGGGCCGGGTGCAGTGGCTCATGCCTGTAATCCCAACACTTTGGGAGGCTGAGGCAGGTGGATCGCCTGAGGTCAGGAGTTCAAGACCAGCCTGGCCAACAGGGCAAAACCCCATCTCTACTAAAAATACAAAAATTAGTTGGACGTGGTGGCAGGCACCTGTAATCCCAGCTACTTGGGAGGCTGAGGCAGAAGAATTGCTTGAACCTGGGAGGCAGAGGTTGCAGTGAGCCAAGATCATGCCATTGCATTTCAGCCTGGGCAACAAGAGTGAAATTCTGTCTCAAAAAAAAAAAAAAAAAAAATGGCCATAAACCTTAAAAGAGATATTATGACCCAGCTTAATATAAACATCACTAGGAGCCACTTGTAGTCCAAGCTACTTGAGAGGCTGAGGTGGGAGGATTGCTTGAGCCCAAGAGTTCAAGTCCAGCCTGAGCAATGTAGGGAGACCCTGTCTTTGAAAAAATAAGTTGTTGTTTTTTTTTGTTTTTTTTTGTTTTTTTTTTTTTTTTTTTTTTTTTTTGAGATGGAGTCTTGCTCTGTCGCCCAGGCTGGAATGCAGTGGCGCAATCTCAGCTCATGGGAAGCTCTACCTCCTGGGTTCAAGCAATTCTCCTGCCTCAGCCTCCCGAGTAGCTGGGATTACAGGCAACTGCCACCACGTCCGGCTAATTTTTTGTTTTTTTTTTTTTAGTAGAGACGGGGTTTCACCATGTTGGCCAGGCTGGTCTTGAACTCCTGACCTCAGGTGGTCTGCCTGCCTCAGCCTCCCAAAGTGCTGGGATTACAGATGTGAGCCACTGTGCCTGGCAAATAAAATCATTTTTTAAATTACTTATGTTTTAGGCCATGCATGGTGGCTCATGCCTGTAATCCCAACATTTTGGGAGGTGAAGGTGGGAGGATGGCTTGAGGCCAGGAGTTCAAAACCTGCCTGGGTGGCCGCGAACAGTGATTCACACCTGTAATCCCAGCACTTTGGGAGGCCGAGGCAGGTAGATCATCTGAAGTCAGGAGTTCAAGAACAGCCTGGTCAACATGGTGAAACCCCATATTTACTAAAAATACAAAAATTAGCTGGGTGTGGTGGTACATGCCTGCAGTCCCAGCTATTTGTGAGGCTGAGGCAGGAGAATCGCTTGCACCCAGGAGGCAGAGGTTGCAGTGAGCCAAGAATGCATTACTGTACTCCAGCCGGGATGACAGAGCGAGACTCCGTCTCAAAACAAAAACAGAAACAGGCTGGGTGTGGTGGCTCACGCCTGTAATTGCAGCACTTGGGGAGGCTGAGGTGGGCAGATCACGAGGTCAGGTGCATCCTGGCTAACACGGTGAAACCCCGTCTCCACTAAAAATACAAAAAATTAGCTGGGCGTGGTGGCAGCACCTGTAGTCTCAGCTACTCGGGAGGCTGAGGCAGGGGAATGGTGTGGAACCAGGAGGCGGAGCTTGCAGTGAGCTGAGATGGTGCCACTGCACTCCAGCCTGGGCTACAGAGCAAGACTGTCTCAAAACAAAACAAAAACAGGAACAAAAAACAAAAACCTGGCCAGGCGCGGTGACTCACGCCTGTAATCCCAGCCCTTTGGAAGGCCGAGGTGGGCGGATCACCTGAAGTCAGGAGTTCGAGACCAGCCTGGCCAACATGGTGAAACTCCGTCTCTACTAAAAATACAAAAATTAGCTGGGTGCAGTGGCAGGTGCCTGTAATCCCAGCTACCGAGAGAGAAGGCAGGGCAGGAGAATGCAGCTTGAACCTGGGAGGCAGGGTTGCAGTGAGCCAAGATCGTGCCACTGCACTCCAGCCTGGGCGACAAAGTGACTTCATCTCAAAAACAAAACAAAAAAAAAACAAAAACCTGCCTGGGCAACATAGCCAGATCCTGTCTCTGAAAAAAAAAAATTATCTGATGCCATTATTATCTTCTCAACAATGTTGAAGCATAGCCTACTGTGGCCGGAGGCAGTGGCTCAGGCCTGTAATCCCACCACTTTGGGAGGCCTAGGCGGGCAGATCACCTGAGGTCAGGAGTTCGAGAGCAGCCTGGCCAACATGGTGAAACTCTGTCTTTATAAAAGACAAAATTAGCCAGGCATGGTAGTGTGCACCTGTAATCCCAGCTACTTGGGTGGCTGAGGCAGGAGAATGGCTGGAACTCAGGAGGTGAAGGATGCAGTGAGCAGAGATCATGCCATTGCACTCCAGCCTGGGCAACAAAGTGAGCACTCTGTCTCAAAAAAAAAAAAAAAAAAAAAAAAAGCATGGCTATTCATTTTGGTTTGAAAGTTTTACAAAAGAGTACTGTTGGCTGGGGCGCAGTGGCTCAAGCCTGTAATCCCAGCACTTTGGGGGAGGCCGAGGGCAGGCCGGATCACAAGAGTCAAGGAGTCGAGACCATCCTGGCGAGCACGGTGAAACCCGTCTCTACTAAAGTACAAAAAAAAAAACTAGCGAGTGAGGTGGTGAGCCTGTAGTCCTAGCTACTTTCGGGAGGCTGAGGCAGAATGTAAAGCGTGAACCCAGGAGACTTGCAGTGAGCGAGATCTGGCCACTGCACTCCAGCCTCTTGTAACAGAGCGAGACTCCGTCTCAAAAAAAAAAAACAAAAAAAAAACAAAGAGTACTGTATTTTGTGCTGAGTAGTTTTCTCATGTCCTTTTTTTTTTTATGTGGTTATTTTTGATACAATATCTCTTTGTCGCCCAAGCCAAAGTACAGGGGCATGATCGTGGCCCATTGCAGCCTCAACCTTCTAGGCTCAAGTGATCTTCCCACTTCAGCCTCCTGAGTTGCTTGGGCTACAGCAGTGAGCCATCATGCCTGACTGAGTTTTCTCATATTCTGAGGTTTTTTTTTTTTGTTATTGTTGTCGTTCAAACAAAATGTCTCAGATATTTATTACTGAACCAGCCTACTAGTGCACAGCATATCAACAAAGAAAAAACATTACCCAAGAAAACATATCCGACTGTCCAGATATTTTCAGCTTGATGTGGTAAGATCATAGTGACCTTGATACAGCAGAAATGTGTGCTGTCTCATGTGCAATTCTTTATATTCCTTAGTTCTTCTCCTCTAATGTCTCCTCTTGGAGTAGTACCTGATTTTATTTTAAGTTTTCTTCCAAATCCAATGGGGAATGGGATGATTTTGCTTTTGTTTCTTGGCCAGGAATCACTTGATTAATCTTAAAGTCTCTTGAGAAGACATGGCCAGAAACAGAGTCAACCACACTCAATAAAATGGCAGAGAAAAGACAGGGAGCTCATACTCTGAGTTTTGGTTTGCACTACCAGTGTGTCTTGGGCCGGCATCAACATGAACATCTTTACAGGAAAGAAGAGCCTTTTAAAAGCTATTTACACGCCGGGCCCTGTGGCTCATGCCCGTAATCCCAGCACTTTGGGAGACCAAGGTGGGCGGATCACAAGGTCAGGAGTTTGAGACCAGCCTGGCCAATATGGTAAAACCCTGTCTGTACTAAAAATAGAAAAATTAACCGGGCGTGGTGACATGCGCCTGTGGTCCCAGCTACTCGGGAGGCGGAGGCAGGAGAACCGCTTGAATCTGGGAGGCAGAGGTTTCAGTGAGCCAAGATTGCACCACTGCACTCCAGCCTGGGCAACAGAGTGAGAGTCTGTCTCAAAAAAAGCTAAAAAGGTATTTACCTGTAAAAATGACATGCATTGAAGTATTTTTAAAATGGTGGCCGGGCACAGTGGCTCACACCTGTAATCCCAGCCTTTGGAGGCTGAGGTGGGCAGATCACAAGGTCAGGAGATCGAGATCATCCTGGCTAACACAGTGAAACCTTGTCTCTACTAAAAATACAAGAAATTATGCCAGGTGCGGTGGCTCATGCCTGTAATCCCAGCACTTTGGGAGGCTGAGGCGGGCAGATCGCAAGATCAGGAGATCGAGACCATCCTGGCTAACACGGTGAAACCCCATCTCTACTAAAAATACAAAAAAAAAAAAAAAAAATTAGCTGGGCGTGGTGGTGGGTGCCTGTAATCCCAGCTACTCGGGAGGCTAAGTCAGGAGAATGGTGTGAGGCCAGGAGGCAGAGCTTGCAATGAGCCAAGATCGCGCCACTGCACTCCAGCCTGGGCAACAGAACAAGACTCCGTCTCAAAAAACAACAACAAAAGAAATTAGCTGGGCATGGTGGCCCGCGCCTGTAGTCCCAGCTACTGGGGAGGCTGAGGCAGGAGAATCACTTGAACCCAGAAGGCGGAGGTCGCATTGAGCCGAGATCGCACCACTGCACTCTAGCCTGGGCAACAGAGCAAGACTCCATCTCAAAAATAAATAAACAAAAAATATAAAAAATAAAAATATAGGCGGTAGGTGGTGGCTCAAGCCTGTAATCCCAGCACTTTAGAGATGGGGGATCGAGGTCAGGAGTTCGAGACCATCCTGGCTAACATGGTGAAACCCGTCTCACTAAAATACAAAACTAGCCGAGGCGGTGGTGAAGCCTGTAGTCCCAACTCTCGGGGAGGGCTGAGAGCAGAATGGGCGTAAAACCGGGAGGCAGACTGCAATGAGCTGAGATCGGCCACTGCACTCCAGCCTAGGCGACACAAGCTGAGACTCCGTCTCAAAAAAAAAATAATAATAATAATAAAAATATAAATTGTCTCCTGCTGGTCACGGTGGCTCATGCCTGTAAACCCATTACTTTGGGAGGCTGAAGTGGGTGGATCACTTGAGGTCAGGAGTTCGAGACAGCCTGGTCAACATGGCAAAACCCGTCTTTCCTAAAAATACAAAAAAATTGGCGAGGCGGTGGCTCAAGCCTGTAATCCCAGCACTTTGGGAGGCCCGGTAGTGAGATCAGGAGTCAGGAGGTCAGCGAGACCATCCTGGCTAGCACATGGGTGAAACCCGTCTCTACCTAAAAATACAAAAACTAGCCCAGGCGTGGTGGCTGAGCGCCCTGTAGTCTTCTCGGAGGCTGAGGCAGGAGAATGGCCTGAACCTGGGGCCGGGCTTGCAGTGAGCGAGATCGGCGCCACTGCACTCCAGCCTGGGTGACACAGGCATGAACTCCGTCTCAAAAAAAAAAAAAAAAAAAAGTAGGCCAGGTGGGTGGCTCACATGCCTATAATCCCAGCCCTTTGGAGGCAGGGCAGGTGGATCATGAGGTCAGGAGTTCAAGACCAGCCTGGGCAAGATGGTGAAACTGATCTCTACTAAAAAATACAAAAATTAGCGGTAGCGGTGGCAGGTGCCTGGAATCCCAGCTACTCAGGAGGCTGAGACAGGAGAATTGCTTGGACCCAGGCAGCAGAGGTTGCAGTGAGCCAAGATTACACCATTGCACTCCAGCCTGGGCGATAGAGGAGTAAAACTCCATCTCAAAACAAAACAAAACAAAACAAATTAGCTGGGCGTGGTGATACACGCCTGTAATTCCAGCTACTTGGGAGGCTAAGGCAGAAGAATTGCTTGAACCCAGAGGTGCAGGTTGCAGTGAGTTGAGATCGTGCCACTGCACTCTCAGCCTGGGCCACAGAGCAGGACTCTGTCTCCAAAAAAAAAAAAAAGTTCTTCTACCCCTACGTCCCCAACCTCCAGGCTGGGGCAATCCCAGGCTGTGGATAGATACTGGTCCATGGCCTATTAGGAAAGGAGCCACACAGCAAGAGAAGAGCGCTGTGTGAGCCAGCATTACTGCCTGAGCTCTCCCTCTTATCAGATCAGTGATGGCATTAGATTCTCATAGGAGTGCGAACCCTATTGAGAACTGCACATTCCAGGGATCTAGGTTGCGCTCACCTTATGAGAATCTTTTTTTTTTTTTTTTGATACAGGATCTCTGTCACCCCGGGTGGAGTGCAGTGGTGTGATGTTCGCTCACAGCAACCTCCGCCTCCCGGGTTCAAGCGATTCTCCTGCCTCAGCCTCCTGAGTAGCTGGGATTACAGGTGCTTGCCACCGCACCTGGCTATTTATTTATTTATTTATTTATTTTGAGACGGAGTTTCGGTCTGTCGCCCAGGCTGGAGTGCAGTGGTGTGATCTCGGCTCACTGCAAGTTCCGCCTCCCAGGTTCAGGCCATTCTCCTTCCTCAGCCTCCCGAGCAGCTGGGACTACAGGCGCCTGCCACCACGCCCTTCTAATTTTTGTATTTTTAGTAGAGACGGGGTTTCACCGTGTTAGCCAGGATGGTCTCAATCTCCTGACTTTGTGATCCGCCTGCCTCAGCCTCCCAAAGTGCTGGGATTACAGGCATGAGCCACCGCGCCCTGCTGTGCCCAGCAAATTTTTGTATTTTTAGTGAAGACAGGGTTTTGTGATGTTGGCCAGGCTGGTGTTGAACTCCTAACCTCAGGTGATCCACCAGCCTCAGCCTCCCAAAGTGCTAGGATGACAGGCGTGAGCCACTGTGCGTGGCCACTTACGAGAATCTAATGCTTGATGGAACAGTTTCATTCCAAAACTATTCCCTCACCATGGAAAAACTTGTCTTGCACAAAACCCATTTCTGGTGCCAAAAACATTGAGGACCACTGTTCTACCCCAAACATCACCTTATATTATGTTTATATTATAGAAAATAAGACCCCTGAGTGGGCAGGGTGGCTCATTCCTGTAATCCCAGTACTTGGGGGGCCAAGACGGGAGGATTGCTTGAACCCAGGAGTTTGAGACCAACCTGGACAACATAGGGAGAGCCTGTCACTACGAAAATAAAAAATTAGCCAGATGTGGTATATGGTGATGCTGGGATTACAGGCTTGAGTTACTGTGCATGGCCTAGTGGACACATTTCTTGAGTGAGAGCACTGCTGTCATACTTTTCTCACTATTCTCAGTCCCTAGCACATAGTAGTTGCTCAACAATGTTTGTTAAATATATTAATAATTTAGTAGGCCGGGCGCGGTGGCTCAAGCCTGTAATCCCAGCACTTTGGGGAGGCGAGGCCAGGCCCGGAATCGAGGTCAGGAGATGTGAGACCATCCTGGCTAACACCGTGAAACCCCGTCTCTACTAAAAATACAAAAAACTAGCGAGGCCGAGGTGGTGAGCCTGTAGTCCCAGCTACTTGGGAGGCTGAGGCAGGAGAATGCGTAAACCGGGAGGCGGGCTGCAGTGAGCTGAGAGATCAGCCACTGCACTCCCAGCCGGGCTACGAGAACAAGACTCGTCTCAAAAAAAAAATAATAATAATAATTGTGGCGGTGAGGTGGCTCAAGCCTGTAATCCCAGCACTTTGGGAGGCTGAGACAGGTGGATCACGAGGTCAGGAGATGAGACCATCCTGGCTAACAGGTGAAACCCGTCTCTCTACACTAAAATACAAAAAAAAAAACTAATGGCGAGGGTGGTGAGGCAGCCTGTAGTCCCAGCTAGGGAAGCTGGAGCAGGAATGGCTTAAACCGGGAGGTGGAGCTGCAGTGAGCTGAGATCCGGCCACTGCACTCCAGCCTGGGTGACAGGCGAAACTCTGTCAAAAAATAAAAATAGGCCGGGTAGCGGTGGCTCGAAGCCTGAAATCCCAGCACTTTGGGAGGCCGAGGCAGGCCCGGATCCAGTCCAGGAGATCGAGACCATCCTAGCTAACACAGGGTGAAACCCGTCTCTACTAAAAAAATACAAAAACCTTGGTGGCGCCTGTAGTCCCAGCTACCGGAGGCTAGGGAGCAGGAGAATGCGTGAACCCCGGTAGGCGGAGCTTACAGTGAGCTGAGATCCGAGACCCTGCACTCCAGCCTAGGCTGACAAGAGCCAGACTCAGATCTCAAAAAAAAAGAAATAAAAACTAGCAGTGAGTGTGAGCCTGTAGTCAGCTACTCGGAGGCTGAGGCGAATGGCGTGAACCAGGGAGGCAGACTTTCCAGTGAGCTGAGATCCGGCCACTGCCTCCAGCCACCTGGGGCGACAGGCGAGACTCCGTCTCAAAAAAATAAAAATAAAAAATAAAAATTAAAAAGTAAATAAAAATAATAATAATAATAATAATTTAGCTGTAATGGAGAAAAACTATGGACAAACCAGTCATGGTAGTTTAGGCAAGAGATTAGACCCAGAACTAAAGCAGTGGCAGTAGGAATGGACAGATAAAGCTAACCCAGAATTTTAATGTATTTCTAACCTTGAAGACCAGTTAGAAAAGGAGTCAGAGAAGGAGGTTTCTAGTTTGGGAGACTGGGGTGTGATTGTTACCATTAAGCTAAGGACTAGAAAGGGACAGATGGAGGAGTAGAAATATGATTTAATATTGTTTATATTTAGTAGTTGAGGAAAGGGATTTTTTTGTGGCTTGTTTAGGAATGGGATGTTTTATCATGTTTGATGGGTGAGAAAAGAAGCCAGTGGAAAGAGAGGAGGGGTTGATGAAGACAGGATAACAGGGAGAACAAGGTCTGGTATGAGGCAGGAGAGGATAAAAGTCAAAGGAAAGCGAGAAGGCATGGGAAGAGGGAAGGAGATGAAAGTAAGTCTAAGGGAAGGGCTTTTAAACTTGATTCTGGCTTGCCTGTGTGTATCTGTGTGTGCTCCCCACCTAGAATATCTGCTCTACCACCTCCCACACACACATATATATATACATACACACATTTTGTTTTGAGACACAGCCTCCGTTGCTCAGCCTGGAGTGTAGTGATGTGATTATGGCTCACTGCAGCCTTGACCTCCCCAGGCTCAGGTGATCCTCCCACCTCAGTCTCCGAAGTAGCTGATACTACAGGTGTGCACTACCACTCCCAGCTAATTTAAAAAAGTATTTTGTAGAGATGGGGTTTTGCCACGTTGCTCAGGCTGGTCTCGAACTCCTAGGTTCAAGTGATCCATCCATCTTGGCCTCCCAAAGTGCTGGGATTACAGGCTTGAGCCGCCATGACTGCCCGCTCAATATATATTTGTTGAATGAATGAATTAGGTGCCAGATCCATGACGGAAATATTTTTTACAGCAGAGGACCTCAGATCACTTAAGCTTTCTGTTTGCAGGTTTGTTAGGTACTACAACATGGAAATTAATATCTAACTCCCATGTAGTATCTAACTTGTGAAATCTTGTTGTGCTTCCATCTCTATAGACGTGTCCTTCTTCTGGAGGTTGCAGGGAGCCGAGATCGTGACACTGCACTTCAGTCTGGGCAATAGATCCAAACCTTGTCTCAATTAAAACAACAATAATAATAAATTTAAAAAAAAAAGTGTCCCCCTTCAAGCACAGGATGATCTTTTCTGCGTGTGTTCCCAGCTCGATGCAACCTCTGCCTATCACATTCAAGTGATTCTTCTGCTCAGCCTGGGATTATAGGCATGTGCCACCACGCCGGGCTAATTTTTTGTATTTTTAGTAGAGACGGGGTTTTGTCATGTTGGTCAGGCTGGTCTCAGACTTCGTGTTTTTTTTGAGACAGAGTTTAGCTCTTGTTGCCCAGGCTGGAGTGCAATGGCTTACTGTGTCCTCCGCCTCCTGGGTTCTGGGTTCAAGCAATTCTTCTGTCTCAGCCTCCTGTGTAGATGGGATTACAGGTGTGTGCCACCATGCTCAGCTAATTGTTGTACTTTTTTTTTTTTAGACGGAGTCTCACTCTCACCCAGGCTGGAGTGCAGTGGCATGATCTCGGCTCACTGCAAGCTCCGCCTCCTGGGTTCACGCCATTCTCCTGCTTCAGCCTCCTGAGTAGCTGGGACTACAGGTGCCCGCCACCACGCCTGGCTAATTTTTTGTATTTTTAGTAGAGACGGGGTTTCACCGTGTAAGCCAGGATGGTCTCGATCTCCTGACCTCATGATCCACCCGCCTCGGCCTCCCAAAGTGCTGGGATTACAGGTGTGAGCCACTGCGCCCGGCAATTGTTGTATTTTTAGTAGAGATGAGGTTTCACCATGTTGGCCAGGCTGATCTTGGACTCCTGACCTCAAGTGATCCACCCACCTCGGCCTCCCAAAGTGCTGGGATTATAGGCATGAGCCACTGCGCCCGACCTGTTCTTGATCTCTTTGAAGTGTTACCACAGAGGGGTCCCTATTCAGACCCCAAGAGGGGGTTCCTGGGCCTCAAGCAAGAAAGAATTCAGACACCTCCGGATGGTAAAGTGAAAACAAGTTTATTAGGAAAGTAAAGAAATAAAAGAATGGCTATTCCATAGCCAGAGCAGCCCCGAGGGCTACTGGTTGACTACTTTTATGATTATTTATTGATTATATACTAAACAAGGGGTGGATTATTTATGAGCTTTCTGGGAAAGGCATGGCAATTCCCGGAACTGATGGCTCTTCCCCTTTTTAGACTTATTGGATAATTTCCTGACTTTGCCATGACATCTGTAAACCTTCATGGTGCTGGTGGGAGTGTCTTTTGGTGTGCTAATGAATTATAAGCATATAATGAGCAGTGAGGATGATGAGGGGTCGCTTTTCGTCGCCATCTTGGTTTTGGTGGTCTTTGGCCGGCTTCTTTACCACATGCTGGTTTTATCAGCAAAGTCTTTGTGACCTGTACCTTGGGCTGTAGGAATTGAAGAAATTTCTTCACATTCCTGTGACGTAGAATGCCTGATAACCTAGTAATGCAGCCCAGGAGGTCTCAGCCTCATTTTACCCTGCTCTAATTCAAGATAGAGTTGCTCTGGTTCAAAGGCCTCTGACCTAAGTGTTTGACATAGTTGACCAGTCATTCCTTTTTCTTGAAAAGGCTGTCTTCTTTTTTTTTTTTTTGAGACGGAGTCTCGCTGTCGCCCGGGTTGGAGTGCAGTGGCCGGATCTCAGCTCACTGCAAGCTCCGCCTCCCGGGTTTACGCCATTCTCCTGCCTCAGCCTCCCGAGTAGCTGGGACTACAGGCGCCCGCCACCTCGCCCGGCTAGTTTTTTGTATTTTTTTAGTAGAGACGGGGTTTCACCGTATTAGCCAGGATGGTCTTGATCTCCTGACCTCGTGATCCGCCCGTCTCGGCCTCCCAAAGTGCTGGGATTACAGGCTTGAGCCACCGCGCCCGGCCGAAAAGGCTGTCTTCTGTTTCTTTTTTTGTTGTTTATTTATTTTTTGAGACAGGGTCTCACTCTGTCACCCAAGATGGAGTGCAGTGGTGCCATCCCGGCTCACTGAAACCTCCACCTCACAGATTCAAGCAATTCTCCCGCCTCAACCTACCAAGTAGCTGGGAGTACAGGTGCGCACCACCACACCTGGCTATTTTTGCGTTTTTAGTAGAGACAGGGTTTCATCATGTTGGCCAGGTTGGTCTCAAACTCCTGGCCTAAGGTGATCTACCTGCCTCGGCCTCCCAAAGTGCTGGGATTACAGAGGTGAGCCACTGCATCTGGACTTATTTATTTGTCCGGAGCTGCGCGCCCCGGCCATAGCAAATAATAATGATTAAACGCCCGAGCTCTATTCCTTTCCACCTTCTACCTCCTCCCTAGATTTGTTGTTTCTCTTTTGTATCAATACCTCATAAAAGATGGCGCTCTTCCTGTTTTTTCTTCACCTGTTTTTCCCCCCGCCCTGCGAAAATTGTTACTTTGTAGCGCAGGCACCATCCTGCGCCCGGGAAAATTACCAACTGACAGCACAGGCGCAACATGAGGTCCGACCAGAGAAACCAATACCTACCTAGCCACACCCTCCGCGATGAGATCATCTCCGCCTCTGGCCCAACCCCTTCCCCTCCAAGTGTATATAAGGCGTTGCATTACCGCCATTAAACGAGACTTGATCAGAGCACTGTCTTGTCTCCATTTCTCGTGTCTCTTGTTCCCCAAATTCCCACTCCCTCCTCCAGGGCCTGCTTCGACGATCCCGCGGGCCGGGATATTTATTTTATCTTTTTGAGATAGGTTTCACTCTGTCACCCAGGCTGGAGTGCAGTGGCACGATTTCTGCTCACCATAGCCTTGACCTCTGGGCTTGAGTGATCCTCCCACCCAGCCTCCCAAGCAGCTGGGACTACAGGCGGGTGCCATCACAGCTGGCTAATTTATTTATTTTTTTTTTTGAAAAGGAGTTTCGCTCTTGTTGCCCAGGCTGGAGTTCAATGGCTGATCTCAGCTAACTGCAGCCTCCGCCTCCCAGGTTCAAGTGATTTTCCTGCCTCAGCCTCCGGAGTAGCTGGGATTACAGGGGTGCGCCCCCACACCTGGTGAATCAAGGTCACAAATACCTCCCCTTTTTTTTTGAGACCGAGTCTCGCTCTGTCACCCAGGCTGGAGTGCAGTGGCGCCATCTCCTCTCACTGCAAGCTCCGCCTCCCGGGTTCACGCCATTCTCCTGCCTCAGTCTCCAGAGTAGGCTGGGACTACAGGTGCCTACCACTGCCCCCGGCTAATTTTTTGTATTTTTAGTAGAGACAGGGTTTCACCGTGTTAGCCAGGATGCTCTCGATCTCCTGACCTCATGGCCTCCCAAAGTGCTGGGATTATAGGTGTGAGCCACCGCGCCCGGCCATTTTTTTTTTTTGAGACGGAGTTTTGCTTTGTCGCCCAGGCGGGTGTGCAATGACATGATCTCAGCAAACCGCAGCCTCTGCCTCCCGGCTTCAAGCGATTCTCTTGCCTCAGCCTTCAGAGTAGCTGAGATCACAGGTGCCTGACACCAGACTCAGCTAATTTTTATGTTTTTAGTAGAGACGAGGATTCACCTCATCTCTACTAAAGAGCTTGGCCAGGCTGGTCTCAAGCTCCTGACCTCAAGTGATCTGCCCGCCTCAGCCTCCAAAAGTGCTGCTATTACAGGCGTGAGCCACCGCGACAGCCCCAAGTGACTCTCATGGGCTGGAGACACAGGCTATTATGAATTGCTAACCACAGTCTCTTAGTCTCCCTTTTAAATAACAAAAGAGGAAATTTCTTCACTTCCTGACACAGCTCTCCATCATACAAGAGCAGTTAGCGACTTTCATCCTTAATTTGTGTCCTTTGGGAGTTGCTGCTTTCTTACAGTCATTAAATGCATGTAGGCAGTGTCTGCTTCTTTAAGCCAGATTTATACCAAATGAAAAGGCAGAGAAAGATCTAATTTAATGAAGATTTCTTTTTCTTTTTCTTTTTCTTTTTTTTTTTTTTTTTTTGTGAGGGGGTTTTTTCTTTCGTCCCGGCTGGAGTGCAGTGGCCGGATCTCAGCTCACTGCAAGCTCCGCCTCCCGGGTTTACGCCATTCTCCTGCCTCAGCCTCCCGAGTAGCTGGGACTACAGGCGCCCACCACCTCGCCCGGCTAGTTTTTTGTATTTTTTAGTAGAGACGGGGTTTCACTGTGTTAGCCAGGATGGTCTCGATCTCCTGACCTCGTGATCCGCCCGTCTCGGCCTCCCAAAGTGCTGGGATTACAGGCTTGAGCCACCGCGCCCGGCCCTTTTTCTTTTTTTTTGAGACGGAGTTTCACTCTTGTCACCCAGGCTGGAGTGTAATTGGTGGTCTCTGGTCATTGCAATCTCTGCCTCTTGGGTTCAAGCAATTCTCCAGCCTCAGCCTCTCAAGTAGTTGGGATTACAGGCGCCCATGCCCGGCTAATGTTTGTATTTTTAGTACAGACAAGGTTTCACCATGTTGGGCAGGCTGGTCTCAAACCCCTGACCTCAGGTGATCCACCCTCCTTGGCATCCCAAAGTACTGGGATTGTAGGTGTGAGCCACCATGCCTGGTCTTTTTTTTTTTTTTTTTTTTTTTGAGGCAGGTCTCGGCTCTGATTGCCCAGGCTGGAGTGCAGTGGTGGCGATCTACCGGCTCTGCAAGCTCCATGCCTCTCCCGTTCGCATTCTCTCCTGCCTCCAGCCTCCTGAGTAGCTGGGACTACAGGTGCCATCACCCAGCCCGGCTAATTTTTGTATTTTAGTAGAGACGGGGTTTCACTGTGGTCTCGATCTCCTGACCTTGTGATCCGCCTGCCTCAGCCTCCCAAAGTGCTGGGATTACAGGCGTGAGCCACCACGCCCGGCCCACCATGCCTGGTCTTAATGAAGATTTCTAAGAACTAGATCAACAAATCAGTGGGACTGTAAAGGCAACTCTTGGGACACGGGTCAGGAAACTTTGTGCTTAATTCAGAAATAAAAAATCCAGCAATCTCACTTCTGGGTGTTAGAATTGTGGAAAATAAAATTTTAGGCTGGGCGCGGTGGCTCATGCCTGTCATCCCAGCAGTTTGGGGGGCCGAGGTGGGTGGATCACAAGGTCAAGAGATTGAGACCATCCTGGCCAACATGGTGAAACCCCATCTCTACTAAAAATACAAAAATTAGCCAGGTGTGGTGGCGTGTGCCTGTAGTCCCAGCTACTCAGGAGGCTGAGACAGGAGAATTGCTTGAACCCAAGAGGCGGAGGTTGTGGTGAGCTGAGACTGGGCCATTGAACTCCAGGCTTGGCAAAAAGGGCGAAACTCTGTCTCAAAAAATAGATAGATAGATAGATAGATAGATAGATAGATAGATAGATAGATAGAGAGATAGAGAGATAGATAGATAGATAGATAGATAGATAGATGATAGATAGATAGATAGATAAAAAATAACATTTTAAGCCCCCGAACTGACTGAATGGATCCCCATTTGTCCAAGAGGACCCCCAAACTCCTGAAAAATTAGTTCAGGCGGGCCGATCAGAGGTTTGAGACCAGCCTGGCCAACATGGTGAAACCCTGTCTCTACTAAAAATACAATAATCAGCTGGGCATGGTAGTGCACACCTGTAATCCCAGCTACTCAGGAGGCTGAGGCAGGAGAATCTCTTGAACCTGGGAGACAAAGATTGCCGCGAGCTGAAATCGAACCACTGCACTTTAGCCTGGGCAACAGAGTGAGACTCTCAAAAAAAAAAAAAAAGGACAAAAGAGACTAGCAAAATTCCAACCTGATGCTAGTATAACATCACATGAGAGATAAAAAGGAAATAAAAATATTTTACCTCAAAATACGTTTCTTTGCTATATTTTGAAATGGTGGGCACAGTGGCTCTTGCCTGTAATCCTGGTACTGGGAGGCAGAGGTAGGAGTATTGCTTAAAGTCAGGATTTAGAGACCAGCCTGAGCAACAAAGGCAGACTCTGTCTCTAAAAAATAATTAAATTAAATATAAATAAAATAGGCCGGGTGCAGTGGCTTACGCATGTAATCCCACAACTTTGGGAGGCCGAGGCGGGCAGATCACGAGGTCAGGAGATCGAGACCATCCTTGCTAACACGGTAAAACCCTGTCTCTACTAAAAATACAAAAAAAAAAAAAAAAAAATTAGCCAGGCGTGGTGGCGGGCGCCTGTAGTCCCAGCAACTTGGGAGGTTGGGGCAGGAAAATGGCGTGAACCCAGGAGGCAGAGCTTGCAGTAAGCCAAGATTGCGCCAGTGCACTCCAGCCTGGGCAACAGAGTGAGACTCTGTCTGAGAAAACAAAAATCAATAAGGCTTGGCGCGGTGGCTCACGCCTGTAATCCCAGCACTTTGGGAGGCCGAGGTGGGCAGATCACAAGGTCAGGAGTTCGAGACCAGCCTGACTAACATGGTGAAACCCTGTCTCTACTAAAAATACAAAAATTAGCCGGGTGTGGTGGTGGGCACGGCACCTGTAATCCCAGCTACTCAGGCTGAGGCAGAAGAATCGCTGAACCCAGGAAGCGAAGGTTCATTGAGCTGAGATTGCGCCACTGTACTCCAGCCTGGGCTACAGAGAGAGACTTCCTCTCTAAATAAATACATAAATAAAGGCCCGCCAAGCCATCTTTTGTGGGGGAAAATTTGCATCTGTGAGTAATCTGTACTAACATAACTAGATCTTTCTCCTACCAGTTCCACCCAATCCTGAAGAGATTACCTGAGAGTCTAGCATTTTTTTTTTTTTTTTTTTTTGAGATGGAGTCTCGCTCTGTTGCCCAGGCTGGAGTGTAGTGTCAGGATCTCAGCTCACTGCAACCTCTGCCTCCCCGGTTCGAGCAATTCTTCTGCCTCAGCCTCCCTAGTAGCCAGGACTACAGGAGCATGCCACTGCTAATTTTTTTTTTTTTTTTTTTGAGGCGTCTCACTTTGTTGCCCAGGTTGGAGTGCAGTGGCACAATCTCAGCTTACTGCAACCTCTGCCTCCCGGGTTCAAGTGATTCTTCTGCCTCAGCCTCTGGAGTAGCTGGGACTACAGACATGCACCACCAAGCCCAGTTATTTTTTTTTTTTGTATTTTTAGTAGAGGTGGGTTTTCACCATATTGGCTGGGCTGGTCTCAAACTCCTGACCTCATGATCTGCCCGCCTCAGCCTCCCAAGTGGTGGGATTATAGGCATAAGCCACCGCGCCTGACCTTTTTTTTTTTTTTTTGAGACAGAGTCTCGCTCTGTCGCCCAGGCTGGAGTGCAGTGGCCGGATCTCAGCTCACTGCAAGCTCCGCCTCCCGGGTTCACGCCGCCATTCTCCTGCCTCAGCCTCCCGAGTAGCTGGGACTACAGGCGCCCGCCACCTCGCCCGGCTAGTTTTCTGTATTTTTTAGTAGAGACGGGGTTTCACCGTGTTAGCCAGGATGGTCTCGAACTCCTGACCTCATGATCCGCCCGTCTCGGCCTCCCAAAGTGCTGGGATTACAGGCTTGAGCCACCGCGCCCGGCCATGACCTTTTTTTTTTTTTTGAGATGGAGTTTTGCTTTTGTTGTCCAGGCTGGAGTGCAACGTGGGATCTCAGCTCACCGCAACCTCCGCCTCCTGGGTTCAAGCAGAGTTTAAGCAATTCTCCTACCTCAGCTTTTGGAGTAGCTGGGATTACAGGCATGTGCCACCATGCCTGGCCAATTTTTATTTTTATTTTTTATATTTTTAGTAGAGATGGAGTTTCTCCCTGTTGGTCAGGCTGGTCTCGAACTCCTGACCTCAGGTGATCCGCCCGCCTTGGCCTCCCAAAGTGCTGAGATTACAGGCGTGAGCCACCACACCTGGCCTGTTTCTGTTTGTCTGTTTTTTTTTTTTTTGAGACGGAGTCTTTGCTCTGTCACCCAGGCTGGAGTGCAGTGGTGCGAACTCGGCTCACTACAAGCTCCGCCTCCTGGGTTTACGCCATTCTCCTGCCTCAGGCTCCCGAGTAGCTGGGACTACAGGTGCCCGCCACCTTGCCCGGCTAGTTTTTTGTACTTTTAGTAGAGACGGGGTTTCACCATGTTAGCCAGGATGGTCTCGATCTCCTGACCTTGTGATCCGCCCGTCTCGGCCTCCCAAAGTGCTGGGATTACAGGCATGAGCCACCGCGCCCGGCTGTCTGTTTTTTGAGATGGAGGTCCTGCTCTGTCGCCCAGGCTATTGTGCAATGGTGTGATCTCAGCTCACTGCAACCTCCACCTCCCGGGTTCAAGAGATTCTCCCCCATCAGCCTCCTGAGTAGCTGAGATTACAGGCACCTGCCATCATGCCCAGCTAATTGTATTTTTGTAGAGAAGGTGTTTCACCATGTTGGTCAGGCTGGTGCGAGTGTAGCAGTGAGGACAAACAGAAGTCACTCTGGTGGCCACCTGGGTTTTGGTGGGATTTAGCTAGCTTCTTTTTTTTTTTTTTTTTTTTTTTTTTTGAGGCAGGTCACCGGCTCTATCCTGAGCTGGAGTACAGTGGCGGATCTCAGCTCACTGCAAGCTCTGTCTCCCAGGTTTCATGCCATTCTCCTGCCTCAGCCTCAGTGGCTTCTGGGGACTGCAGGCCACTTTTCATGAGCTAGTTTTTTTTTATTGTATTTTTTAGTAGAGACAGGGTTTCACGTGTTAGCGGGATGGTCTGCGATCTCCTGACCTGCGTGATCCGCCCGTCTCGGCCTCCCAAAGTGCTGGGATTACAGGCTTGAGCCACCGCGCCCGGCCTTTAGCTAGCTTCTTTACTACAACCTGTTTCTTTTGTTTGTTTGTTTTTCGAGATGGAGTCTCACTCTGTCTCCCAGGCTGGAGTGCAGTGGAGTGATCTTGGCTTGTTGCAACCTAGGCCTCCTGGGGACCCCATGATTCTCTCTTACCAGCCTCCAGAGTAGCTAGGATTACAGGCGTGCGCTACCACAACTGGCTAATGTTTGTATTTTTAGTAGAGACAGGGTTTTGCCATGTTGGCCAGGCTGTTCTCTAACTCTTGACCTCAGGTGATCCACTCGCCTAGACCTCCCAAAGTGCTGGTGTCACAGGCATGAACCGATTATAAGCATGAGCCAACGTGCCTGGCCTGGTTTAAACACCTCTGACATTTACCCCCATCCCTTTTATGAGAACCCATGAAATGTTTTTTTTTTTTTTTCGAGATGGAGTCTCGCTCCTGCCCAGGCTGGAGTGCAGTGGTGCAATCTCTGCTCACTGCAACCTCAACCTCCCGGGTTGAAGCAGTTCTCCTGTCTCAGCCTCCCGAGTAGCTGGGATTACAGGTGCCCCTGACCATGCCTAGCTAATTTTTTTTGTATTTTTAGTAGAGACTGGCTTTCACTATGTTGGCCAGGCTGGTCTTGAACTCCTGACTTTGTGATCCACCCACCTTGGCCTCCCAAAGTGCTGGAATTACAGGCATGAGCCACTGGGCCTGGCCTTTTAAAAATTTTTTTAATTTTTGAAGCAGAGTCTTGCTCTGTTGCTGAGGCTGGAGTCCAGTGGCATGATCTTAGCTCACTCCAACCTCCGCCTCCTGGATTCAAGTGGTTCTCCTGCCTCAGCCTCCTGAGTAGCCGGGATTATAGGCATGAGCCACTACACCCGGCTCATTTTTATATTTTTAGTAGAAACGGGGATTCTCTGTGTTGGCCAGGCTGATCTCAAACTTCTGACCTCAGGTGATCCATACCTGGCTTTCAAAGAAGTGCACAGGATTGGGTGTGGCCTCGCCCAGCCTTCTGTAACTTCTTCAGGATGAATAGGAGTGATGATATTCCTGCCCAACTATTAGGATCTCTCGTGTTCAGGGTAGATAGGAGCTCAGTTAGAAAGCATTGGTATAGTGAGGGCCATTTATAAATCTTGAGTTCCGACCAAAGGTGATATCTGGAAGATTAGTAAGTATTCATTTAAGAAAACATTCAGGGGCCAGGCATGGTGAGCTGAGGTGCGCCACTGCCTCCAGCCTGAGTGACAGAGGGAGACTCTATCTCAAAAAGGAATCATACTATTTGCCCTTTTGTGGATGGCTCATTTCATTTGGCATAATGTCAAGTGTTAACAATTTATGTTTCAGCATGTGACAGAATTTCTTTCCTTTTTAAGGCTGAATACTATATATATTAATATATATAATATGCTCTTTTTTTTTTTTTTTTTTTTTTTTTTTTGAGGCCAGTCTGCAGCTCTATCGCCCAGGCTGGAGTGCAGTGGCTTGTGATCTCGGCTCACTGCAAGCTCCGCCTCCCGGAGTTCACGCCATTCTCCTGCCTCCAGCCTCCTGAGTAGCTGGGACTGGTAGCCCGCCACAGCAGCCAGCTAATTTTTGTATTTTGCCTTAGTAGAGCCGGGGTTTCACAGTGGTCTCGATCTCCTGACAACAGCCGATCCGCCCGTCTCGGCCTCCCAAAGTGCTGGGATTACAGGCGTGAGCCACAGCGAGCTACATATGTATTTATACACACACACACACTTTTTTTTTTTTTTTGAGATGATGGAGTTTGGGTTTTGCTCTTGTCCAGGCGCGGAGTGCAATGGCATGATCTTGGCTCACTGCAACCTCAGCCTCCTGGGATCAAAGGACTCTCCTGCCTTAGCCTTCGAAGTAGCTGGGGTTAGGGGCATAGGCAACCACACCTGGCTAATTTTGTTTTTTTTGAGACAGAGTCTGGCTCTGTCACCCAGGCTGGAGTGCAGTGGCGCCGTGTCAGCTTACTGCAACCTCCACTTCCCAGGTTGAAGTGATTCTCATGCCTCAGCCACCTGGCTAATTTTGTTTTTTATTTTTATAGAGACAGGATTTCACCATGTTGGCCAGGCTGGTCTTGAACTCTTGACCTCAGATGATCTGCCTGCCTCAGGCTGCCAAAATGTTGGGATTACAGGTGTTAGCCACCATGCCCAGTCTTATATATATTTTTTGACACAGAATCTCACTTTGTCACCCAGGGTGGAGTGTAGTGGTGTGATCATGGCTCACTACAACTTCTGCCTCCCAGGATCAAGGGATCCTCCCACCTCCACCTCTCTAGTAGCTGGGACACTATGCCCGGCTAATTTTTTGTGTGTGTGTGTCTGTGTGTGTGTTTAGACGGAGTTTTGGTCTTGTTGCCCAGGCTGGAGTGCAATGGCATGATCTTGGTGCACTGCAACCTCTGCCTCCTGGGTTCAAGTGATTCTCCTGCCTCAGCCTCCCAAGTAGCGGGATTATAGGCGTCCACAACCATGTCCGGCTCATTTTTGTATTTTTAGTAGTGACAGGGTTTCACCGTGTTGGCCAGGCTGGTCTTGAACTCCTGACCTCAGGTGATCCACCCGCCTCGGTCTCCCAAAGGGCTGGGATTCGCCATTTTGCCCAGGCTAGTCTCAAAAGTCCTGAGCTCAAATGATCCTTTGTACTCCCTGGCCAAGCTATCCTGGCTTCCCAAAGTGCTGGGATTACAGGGATGAGCCACTGCGCCCAGCCAAATAATATTCTGCTGTTGCTATATACCACATCTTATTTAAGCATTCATCTGTTGATGGACACTTGGGTTTCTGCTGCCTTTGTCTATTGTGAATAATGCTGCTATGAGTATGGTTGTAACACTGAATCGCTGATTGTAATTCTTTTGGGTTTAAAACCAGAAGTGGAATTGCGGGATCATATATGGTAATTCTATTTTTAATTATTTGAGGATCTGCCATACTATTCCATAGTGGCTGCACCATTTAACATTCCCACCAACAGTGCACAAGTTCTTCACATTTCTTCACATCCTTGCTAACACTTTTTTTTGATAGCCTAATGGGTTGAGGTGACTTTTTCTTAAATTTTTTTTCTTTTTTTCCTTAAGGCACATTTTCGCTCTTGTTGCCCAGGCTGGAGTGCAATGGCGCGATGTCGGCTCATGGCAACCTCCGCCTCCCAGGTTCAAGCGATTCTCCTGCCACAGCCTCCCTGGTAGCTGGGATTAGAGGCATGTGCCACCACACCCAGCTAATTTTTTTTTTTTTTTTTGAGACGGAGTCTCGCTCTGTCGCCCAGGCTGGAGTGCAGTGGCCGAATCTCAGCTCACTGCAAGCTTCGCCTCCCAGGTTCCCGCCATTCTCCTACCTACCTCAGCCTCCGGAGTAGCTGAGACTACAGGCGCCCGCCAGCCACCTCGCCCGGCTAATTTTTTGTATTTTTTTAGTGGAGACGGGGTTTCACCATATTAGCCAGGATGGTCTTGATCTCCTGACCTCGTGATCCGCCCGTCTCGGCCTCCCAAGGTGGTGGGATTACAGGCGTGAGCCACCGCACCCGGCTGGCCTCATTTTTTAAGGAGACCAAAAGACTGAATTCTATAAAAATGCCTTAACTTCTTTAGTTCTAAAGCCCAGTTTTAGATGTTAGCCACATTTATTCCCATTTTAACATCTTCCTTCTAGGTGTATTTTCACATATTCATTTTAGGATTCTTGCCTCTACATTTACTTGTAACTTTCCCATTTCTAAATTGTAGCCCTTTGATTTCTTTCAAACCATTCTCTGACAACTCAAACTCAGTTTATTTTTCTTGGAATTCCTACATAGCTATCTGTAAACTAACTGTTATGTTTTAGTTAGCCTGGGACAGTCATTGTTTTCACTTATTGTCCTAATATATAATTATGGCTATCCCAATCAGAAGCTACTTTGTAGATTAAAATGTCTGTAGAGAATTTGCTTAAGAGCAGAAAGTTTACAATATACTCAAAATTTTTGTATTTTTAGTAGTACTCAAAATCTTCCCCTTCAGGAGGCAGCCTTTTCATGTATCTCCTACCTCCTCTTCAACTCCCTACCAAGCTCTTATATGTCGAGGAGTTACAATGTAAACTCCTCAGAGGACACAGAAACCCCAGTGTGCATTCAGAAAGATTGGAGTTCAGTGAAGGGGCTGATTACTAGATACAGAAGAATCAGGATCTGCTAACAGTTAACATCTGGGAAAGTGGAAATGAGAAACTAATTTTTTTTGAGACAGTGTCTCACTCTGTCACCCAGGCTAGAGTGCAGTGGTGATCTCAGTGATTACTCAGTGATTCTATTTTTTGTAGATGCAGGGTTTTGCCATGTTTCCCAGGCTGGTGTCAAATTCCTGGGCTAAAGTGATCCACCTGCCTTGACCTCCCCGTGTTGGGATTACAGGTGTGAGCCATCCCGCCTGGTCAGAAATAAGAAACTTTATAGTCAGGTTGTATTTCCTAGTTAGGAAGGTCCTAACAGCCTAGTAAAGTAACTTTTTTTTTTTTTGAGACATAGTCTCACTGTGTCGCCCAGGCTGGAGTGCAGTGGCACGATCTCGATCTCCGCTCACTGCAAGCTCTGCCTCCCGGGTTGCCGCCATTCTCCTGCCTCAGCCTCCCGAGTAGCTGGGACTACAGGCGCCTGCCACCTCGCCCGGCTAGTTTTTTTTTTTTTGTACTTTTTAGTAGAGACGGGGTTTCACCATGTTCGCCAGGATGGTCTCGATCTCCTGACCTCGTGATCCGCCCCTCCTTGGTCTCCCAAAGTGCTGGGATTACAGGTGTGAGCCACTGCGCCTGGCCAGTGACTTGTTAAAAGAGGTATAAAGTCTGAGATTTTAAGCGGGAAATCTGTGGCATTAAACCTTATCAAATGAGGGAGGCCTTAGGAGTAATTAACAAATTATTAGAACCTTTACAAGTTTTTTGTTTGTTTTGGGGGGGGGGGGGGGGGAAGAGACCAGTCATTGACTGAGTTCATCCAACAAGAAGCCATAACTTTATTTATGATAGAAACAGTACAAATTTCAAACCAAGCTGCAGTTACTCCTTTGAGACACCAAAAAAAGTTGCTTTCAGATGATTACATTGTTAATTCCTGTAAGAGAGAAAAGATAATTAGCGGTTCTTATAGGCAAATCAGGAGAACTCAGGTCACTAAAACCTACGGCAACTCAGAAGAGGCTCTGGAATGAGGTTCCCTAATTGGCTGATATTTAGCAGACAAAATAAAGTCACTCGTAATTGGTCAGGGCAGAGGGAGTCAAGGAACAAAGGCTTGAACACTTACCATAATCGCATTTACAATATCATTACTGTTGTTCTTCAGGGCTCGGACTGCCTTTGCTCTCGACACATTTGCTTGTGACATGACCAATTCTATGTCCTTAACTTCTACACCTGTTTCATCGACCTAAGAGAGGAGAGGGAAAAAGCAGTAAATTAAAGGCAAAAACAATTTCAGCAGTTCTTTGGAGTCTCCTCAATCTAGTTTTTAATATAGCTCACCAACACGAACACATTGCTATATGGCGACAGTTAACATATGAAAGATTTCCTAGTATACCTCTTCCTCTTCACTCTCCTCTTGTACGGTTGGAGTCTGTGTGTTTTCTTGAATGTTTGAGACAGCTTCACCTTGAACTTTGAATTTCTCAGCAGCTGCTAGTTGTGCTTGCTGGGATAAATCTTCGATCTACAGGGTAGAGAATACAGATTCATGTGAGTAGATCAGCAGTCTTTGAAAAATAAATCATATAGTTTCACAACTCTCTGTAAACCCACTTCAGGTAACTTACTGTACGGCTTTAAACTGCTTGCCCTTACTCGCAGTAGAAAGAGTAGTTTTTAGGTTTAGAGCGGTGGTTCTCAACTAGGGGGTAGTTATGTGTCCCAGGAGATATATGGCAATGGAGTTTTTGGGTAATCAAAACTGGATGTAATGCTGCTAAGCATCCATAATGAACAGGATAGCCCTTCCATAACAGAGAACTACCAGAGGCAAAATGTCAGCAGTGCTGAGGTTGAGAAACCCTGGTCTAGAACAATGCCCAAGAAAAGTTTACTCACCTTGGCTTCCCCAAAAACTATGTAAGTATCTGAAGCAGGGCTCTTGTAGACATCTGGTTTTGTGATGACAAAGAGGATATTCTTAGATTTCCGGATAGTGACTCTAGTAACTCCTGTAACCTGTCGAAGACCCAGTTTGGACATAGCCTAAAGAAGAGAAAATAGTATAAGGTTTGCAACCTCTTTAGAAGCAGCCTAAAGAAGCAAGGAACATAATACAACATCCAAAGCAAAGCTTTTCCCCAGGCTGAGAAAAGTTCATACAAGAATAGAGAATGGGGCCGGGCGCAGTGGCTCAAGTCTGTAATTCCAGCACTTTGGGAGGCTGAGACGGGCAGATCACGAGGTCAGGAGATCGAGACCAGCCTGGCTAACACGGTGAAATCCCGTCTCTACTAAAAATGCAAAAAAAAATTAGCCAGGTGAGGTGGCGGGCGCCTGTAATCCCAGCTACTTGGGAGGCTGAGGCAGGAGAATGGCGTGAACCCGGGAGGCAGAGCTTGCAGTGAGCTGACATCCAGCCACTGCACTCCAGCCTGGGCGATAGAGTGAGACTCCGTTACAAAAAAAAAAGAGAATGGGTTTTCTGCCATAGTAACTTCTGCTACTTTACTTTTTAATTTTTGGAGACAGGTCTTGCTCTGTCGCCCAGGCTGGAGTGCAGGAGTGCAATCTCGGCTCAATGTAACCTCCACCTCCCGGGTTCAAGCAACTGCCGTGCCTCAACCACCTTTGTAGCTGGGACTACAGGAGCGTACCACCACGCCCTGCTATTTTTTTTTTGGTATTTTTAGTAGACAGGGGTTTCGCCATGTTGGCCAGGCTGGTCTTGAACTCTTGACCTCAAGTGATCCACTTGCCCCGGCCTTCCAGAGTGCTGGGATTACAAGTGTGAGCCACCAATCCAGCTACTTCTGCTACTTTAAACAGGATTCTACCACTACTAAGAATTGGGTTCAGTGTATACTGCTTGGGTGATGGGTGCACTAAAATCTCAAAAATCAACACTGAAGTACTTACTCGTGTAACCAAAATACCACCTGTTCCCCAAAAACCTATGGAAATAAAGAGTTCCACTCTGTATAAAGGTGCTTCATTAGATCCTGAAATCCTTTTCAAATCTTACCTTCCGTGCCTTCTTTTCACTCCGACTCTGTTTTGCTTTACTGACTGGTTCTTCATCAATTTCAGCTGCTGCCGCCAGCTAAGAAGATAAAACAGGTATTAGTTAACCAGAATCCAAGATCTGGATAGCACAATTTCCTTGTGGGTTTTCCTTTATGAAGGTTCACAGTTCCAAATACAAAAGTTGCCCTGATCAACCCTGCTTCCTTGACCCAATACCAGTTAGTAAGAGAATACCCACCTGGGCTTGTTGTGTGGTTGCCTGGGTGGAATCCTGTTCTTCAAGCTCTGGTACTGATTCATCACTGTCAGATTCTGTTCCAGACCCTAAAATGAGAAACAACTTTTACTGCTTTATAGTAGAAATTATAAGAGAAGGTACTTCATTACATCCTGCCTGGACTACAGGTCAATGCTTCATGCAAGACTTAAGAATGTTAAATGTAAACCAACTGGCTTGTGTGAGGCCAGCTTGATAGCCCCTAACTTAGTCACTAACTAGTGGGTACACATCTAGTAAAGACCCAGCCCTAACCCCAGAAATGAAAAGTAATCACTAGAAATAGCTGAGCAGTTTAACATACTGTAACTGCTTTCTTTCCCTCAAGGTCTTTGTTTCTTGGCACAGGCAAATAATGACCCCTATGACTGACTCTAAATTTTACCCAACAGTCCAATTATCCCTGTAAAATTCTGTCAGAAGGTGCCCCCAGATACACTTAAGTGAAAAAAACAAAATCACACCATGGAGGCACAATAGGTAGGTTGGATTTCCCCTCAACTTTTTTTTTTTTTTTTTTTTTTGAGACGGAGTCTCACTCTGTCACCCAGGCTGGAGTGCAGTGGCACCATCTTGGCTCACTGCAAGCTCTGCCTCCCGGGCTCACGCCATTCTCCTGCCTCAGCCTCCCCAGTAGCTGGGACTACAGGTGCCCATCACCACGCCCGGCTAATTTTTTGTATTTTTTTTTTAGTAGAGACGGGGTTTTACCATGTTAGCCAGAATGGTCTTGATCTCATGACCTTGTGATCCGCCCGCCTCGGCCTCCCAGAGTGCTGGGATTACAGGCATGAGCCACCAAGCCCGGCCTTTTTTTGTATTTTTGGTAGAGACAGGGTTTCACTGTGTCAGTCAGGATGGTCTCCATCTCCTGACCTCGTGATCCGCCCGCCTTGGCCTTCCAAAGTGCTGGGATTACAGGCGTGAGCCACCGCGCCCGGCCATTCCCTCAACTTTTAAACGGGGTTGGAGCAAGTCAAAAGCAGTCACATGCACATATTCAGCCTCATTTTCAAACCATTCACCCCAGCAATGTGATCTAATCAATATAGTTAGAAGATTCTCAATGATGTTGACCTGTATCTCTTAATTTTTCCAAACATAATTCACATAAATTTATTTCAATTCAAAGGCCAAGCATCAGTAAAGACTACTGAGGAAAAAAAGCATATACCTGCACCATTTTCAGGCTAGGAAAAACAGGTTTCTACATTTTTATGAGAAGGAAGTCCCTGGGCACCTGGTCATTACTAAGTCTAAGAATTGAAAAAGAAATACAAATAGTTCAATTCTCCAATGTTTTAGCAAATCTCAGGCCCAGGGACAAGGTTAGTTAGTGATGTGGTAGGGATTAGAGCAAATTAAAAGGTCTGGCAGGTCTTGGTTTTCAATGTCAGATCAATTAGGTAAAATAGATGGCATGGTAGGCTCAGGGTAGTCCGGGCCACAATGTACTGAATGATACACAATACACTATATATCTATCTGAAGTGATGAAAACCAAGATTTTGTTTCATATTCCTAGAGCTTTTGCATTTAAAATGATCATTCTATGTTCTATGTCCAAACCCAAGCAGATTCACTGGAGAAAGCGGCGCATCACAGGGTTAGTATTGGTGGGTAGCCCCCAAGAGGGGTGTGGGCAACAGACACACCATGCACACGGCAAACCAAGGCAAATACCCTTGTTGTTCTTCATAACAGGCTGCTTGGCAGAGGGGGTTGGGACAGGGATTCCAGCAGCTTTGGGGGTGGGCATGTTGACGAGGACTGACTGGAAAGGCACTCCCCCAGAGATTGGTTCCGGGGGTATCAGAGGCGGCAGCTCATCCTCATCAGCAGGGGCTAGGGGTTTAGAGGGTGATTCCAACACCAGCCCAGGAGAGGACAGCAAAAATTGCTGTTTAGGAGGCAGAGTGGGAACTGGGGAGGGAGCAAGAGGCAGAGAGACTGGTGGGGTGGGTGGTGGAGAGACAGATGCTGATTCAGGTTTAGGAAGGACCTTCTCAGAGGCAGCTGCTGTTAGAGGGGTGGATGCCTTAGACTCAGGAGGAGCCAAGGGGCCCTTTGGGGAATGAGAAGCAGCTTTGCCTTTTGATGTCTTTGAAGAGCATTTCTGAGCAGGGAGTAGAGGGGCTGGAGCCACTGTGGAACCATTGTTAGCTGAGGGATCTGGACACATAGGAGGTGAAGTAGCAGAACTCTTTTTGGTCTGTGGACCTTTCCGAGTGGGAGCTGTGATGACTGGCGTACTTTCTGGAGCTGGGGCAACAAGTACTTCTTTGAGAGCTGTGGGGCCTTTCTTTGCTGGAAGCCCTTTAGATGCTTGAGGAACAGTGGCCCCCATTTTACATGTGACAGAAACTGGGGAGGCAGGGAAGTCTTTGAGGGAGGAAGGAGTCACAGGTGGGGAAGTGGGGGTCCCTTTGGGGGCTGGAGTTGCTGGGCCCTTTTTGGGGGATGGAGGAGTCACAGCTGGAGGAGTAGGGGCCTCTTTGGGAGATGGGGCCCCTTTGTAAGAGGAAGGAGTCACTGCTGGGGGACTGGAGGCCTCTTTGGAGGATGGGGTAGCCGGGGCTTCTTTGGGGGCTGGAATTGCTGGGCTCTTTTTGGGGGAGGGAAGAGTCATAGCTGGGGGAATGAGGGCCTCTTTGGGGGCTAGAGTTGCTGGGGTCTTTTTAGAGAGAGGAGTCACTATTTGGGCAATGGGGTCCCTTCTGGAGGATGGGGTAGCTGGGACCTCTTTGGGGGAAGAAGGAATCACAGCTGGCAGAATGGGGGCCCCCATGGGGGCTGGAGTTGCCGGGGCCTTTTTGGGAGAGGAAGTGGGAGCTTGTTTGGGGACTGAGGGCTCCTTGGGGGAAGGAGGAGTCACTGCTGGGAGGGTGGGATCCCCTTTGGAGGATGGGGTAGCTGGGCCTCCTTTGGGGGCTGAAGTTGCTGGGGCCTTTTTGAGGGAGACAGGAGTCACTGCTAGGGGAGTGGTATCGCCTTTGGATGGGGTGGCTGGGCCTTCTCTGGTGACTGGAGTTGCTGGAGCCTTTTTGGGGGAGAGAGGAATCACTGCTGGGGAAGTGGGGTTCCCTTTGGGAGATGGGATAGCTGGTCCTCTTTTAGGGGAGGGAGGAGTCACAGCTGGACCTCCTTTGTGGGAGGGAGTTGCAGCTGGGGGAGTGGGGTCCTCTTTGGAGGATGGGGTAGTTGGGCTTCCTTTAGAGGAGGGAGTTGTAGTTGGGAGAGTGGGGGTCCCTTTGGGGGAGGGAGGAGTTGCAGCTGGGGGAGTGGGGGCCCCTTTGGAGGATGGGGTAGCTGGACCTCCTTTTGGGGAAGGAGTTGCAGCTGGGGGTGTGGGGGGCCCTTTTGGGGAGGGCGGAGTCACAGCTGGGGGAGTGGGAGCCCCTTTGTGGGGTGGGATAGCTGGGCCTCCTTTGGGGGAGGGAGGAGTTGCAGCTGGGGGTGTGGGGGCCCCTTTGGGGGATGGGGTAGCTGGGCCTCCTCTGGGGGAGGGAGGAGTTGCAGCTGGGGGTTTGGGGGTCCCTTTAGGGGATGGGGTAGCTGGGCCTCCTTTGCGGGAAGGAGGAGTTGCAGCTAGGGGTGTGGGGGCCCCTTTGGGGGATGGGGTAGCTGGGGCCTTTTTGAGGGAGGAAGAAGTCCTGGATAGAGTGGGAGGAGCGGGAGCCTGTTTGGGTGCTGGGGTAGCTGGACCCTCTTTGGGGAAGGGCGGATTCACAACTGAAGGAGTGGAGGTCTCTTTGGGGGTTAGTGTTACTCTTTTGGGAGACAGAGGAGTCACAGCTGAGGGAGCAGGGGCCCCTTTGGGGGATGGAGGAGTGGGAGAATGCTTCGTGGCGGGTGAGTCTTTAGAGTCTTGGAAAGAAAGACTATTCTCTGGAAGAAATGAAGCTTCAACTGGCGAAACAGGGGACGAGAGATTTCCAACAGGAGTATCAGGGCCAGCAGAACCCTTCTTGGTTGGAGGTCTTTTAGTCTGAGACACACTAACCCCTAAAGGAGATGGGGAGTCAGCTAGGTAAGTCAGAGATCCTTTGGAAGATGCAGTAGCAGAAGCACCAGAGTCCTCAGTTGGGCACTCTTTGGGAGAGGAAGCAACAGGTGCCAATGCTGAAGTATGAGAAATACCATAAACCTTTTTTGTACCTGGAGGAGTCCCAGCTGCGGGAAGAGAGGGTGAGGGCACAGACTTTGGGATTTCAGGGGCCAGCACTAAGGTAGCCAGAGGAGCAGAGGTATTCTGGGGGGATGGAGCCACAGGGCAATCTGAAGCTGTAGGAACCAAGGATAAAGTAGTAAGAGTGGAAGTACCTTCCTTAACTGGGTGGTTTTCAGGAGCTAAAGAGACAGTTCCTTCTAGAAAAGGGCTGGCTGTAGCTGTATAAGTTGAGGTACCTTTGGCAGTTGTGGGAGCCACCCCAGCAGGGTCAGCACTTTGCAAAGGACATGCAGTCACTGTTGGGGTAATGAGAGAACTTTTGAGAAGCAGACCAGCAGAGTCTGGGTCTGCATAAGAATCTGTCTTGATTACAGAGGCCGAGGAGGAGTTAACACCCAGCGGGGAGGTCACAGTGCTGGTTGGCTTACCTATAGGGAGAGGGCCTCCAAGGCTTTTCTTTGCTACGGTGGTTTCAGGAGAAAGAGATATCTCTGGAGAAGAGGATGTACTTTGGAAAGAAGGGGAATTTTTACGAACTGTCTGGGCTAATGGTAACACAGTAGGGTCTTTCTTGGTGGTGAGTTCTGCTTGGGCTGGAGAGAAAGCAGCTCCGTCAGGAGAGGCAGGTACAGTTTGGAGGTCTTTTTGTGTTGGAAATTTAACCAATACTGAACTGGGGAGATTTTTGAGGTCTTCAGGGTCTGGCAGAGGAGGAGAGACTGGTGTCCTCAGAGTGGTTGCTACTTGAGTAGAAGGCTCTTTGGGAGCCACAGGTGCCATAACCAAGGCAGCAGGGGAAGTTGGTTCTATATTACTTATGGGACCTGATGAAATTGGAGGAGAAACACAAGTAGCTACCTCAAAGGTAGTAGCTGCTGCATCAATTGTACAGGGGTTAGTCACCACAAGTGGGGTGGTTCCAACAGAAGAAACAGGCATTTGGGCCACTAAAGGATAATGATGAGTGGCATTAGGAGAGCTTTTGAGAATGAGAGAGGTCGTAGGAGATAATGAAGAGGAGGTAGCTACATTTAAGGAGCCAGAAGGGCTGTAGGTTATGCTAGTGATGGTAGAGGGACCTTTGTCAACAGATGGAGCCACCACTGGAAAGGCAGCCACAGTAGCAGGAACTACCTCATTTCTGGAAGGAAGGGGAGGAATTACAGATCTCTGAGAAGGATAAGAGTCCCCTGTGGAAGAATGATCTATAGAAATGGTCTTCACTGTAGGGTCTGTCAAAGCACTGGGACTTGTTTGACCTAAAGGTTGGACAGAACCAAAAGAACTTTGATACAAAGGTGCAAGATGAGAGCCCAGATAAATGGGAAAATCTGGGGGGGTGTTGGGACCCACAGTCTTTTGAGAAGAGGTCACCACAGGAAGAGACTGAGTTGAAAGAGGTAAGGCAGCAGATGGACTAACAGGCCCCTTTAGGCTGAGGCTTCCTGGGTTTTGCGGAGAAGTTAGAGCTGAGGAAATGGTGGTATCTTTGACTTGAAGGGAAGTGATAGCTAGGGTAGTTGTGGGTGTTGTCTGAGGAAGGGAGGCCATTCCAGATTGAACAGAGGCCACGGGAGTCACACAGTGGTAAGGAACGGTACTGACTATACATGGAGGACTGGGGGTGCCTTTTGGATTAGGGACTACCTCAGAGGGAACTTTAATAAGATTAGTCTTTGGTTCTGAGGGAGCAATGGGAGCTGACAGTGATATCACTGACCCTGACTCAGCTACAGCCACTGAAGGAGGTGAAGAAGGAAGGTTAGGTGGAAAAGCAGAACTCTTCTGAACTGAGTGGGGAGCCAGGGCAACCAGAGCTAAGGGAGCTGAAGAGGAAGGCGTCCCTTTCAGAGTTGGAGCTATCATGGGAGAGGCCAGAGCTAAGGCAGCTGGGGAGATGGGAGGTCCTATTAGGTTTGGTAGGAAAGTTGGGGCTTCAGGGGCAGTTCCCAAAGGTAGGGCTGTTCCAGAGGATGACTGGGTAAAAGGAACTTCAAAAGGGGTCGAGGCAATAGTAGAGGGGGAAGGGAATGGGGCAGCCTGGTTAGCAGTTGACAGAGGGCACTGTTGTGGGGCAGGAGAGCAAGGAGGGGGGAGGGTTTGTCCAGGCTGGCCTAAGGCAGCAGTGACACTCAAGGCTGAAGACATAGGTAGCACAGCTGGAGAAAGGCAAAAGGAGATAAAGAAAGGGGGGGGGGGAGGAGAAAAAAGGTGAGTTATGCAGCCCAACTTGGTACAACATGCCTCCTAGGACACACTCGAGTTTAAAATCTGACAGTCTAAGTGACCACGCAGGATTAGATAAAGGTGACACGCAACAACAACCTTTCCCAAACATTTTTCAGCAGTCAAGTGAGAAGACATTCCTCTCCTAATTTCTCACACTTCCCCAAGTTCTATCAAAGTAAACCAACTATTTTAGGGTGAGGAGAACAGTCTAAGAGTAGCCTATCTCTAAATGGGGAGCACAGACACTTGGGAGGTTGGGAACAACATGCTTTCTACCCTTTCCCAGTTGTGCTCTCCCCTTACTTCTTAAAACGGACTGTATTCCCAAGTCTTTCTCACAGCCAACAGAATTACCACAAAGAACAGCTAGCTATGCTACTCTGTCCACCCAAATATCATGAACTAACGGAAAAAATACCAAAAACTGGAACAAAGAAGATAGTGAGCAGTGATGATGATGGGGAATCTGAAGTAAGAAAAAACAGGCTTTTATACTTTCAGGCTTCCACTAGGCTAGGAAAAATCTGAATACAAAAATACAAAAATTGGCTGAGCGTCGTGGCACGCACCTGTAATACCAGCTACTCAGGAGGCTGAGGCAGGAGAATTGTTTGAACCCAGGAGGCGGAGGTTGCAGTGAGCCGAGATTGCACCACTGCACTCCAGCCTAGGCAATGGGGAGAAACTCCGTCTCAAAAAAAAAAAAAAAAAAGAAAAAAGAAAAAAGAAAAAAGAAAAAAAAAAAAAAAAAAAAAAAGAAGTGAATTGGAGTGGCGAGAATACACTTGATCCCCACTCCTTAACTTGGAATTTAAGTATTTCATTATGTCAAAATACACCAATATTTGGCATGACAGTAAGACAGTATTTCTGGCATTCAGGAGGTAACACAGAATTGGATCAACAAATGCTCAATGCTTAGAAGGCAATGTTAAACGGGGGGAAAAAAAAAGTCCGTGGTACCAAAATTCAAATTCAAAATTCACTGAACCAGTAATTCTGAAGTTCTTATGGCATACTACCATGGAAAAGACAAGGTGGCTCAACCAGTTTTTCCTGTAGAGTGGGTAGGCCAAAGTCTAATGATTACAGGAAAACACTACCAAACATAATGAATCACAAAAACATGGAATATATTTTCTTCTGACTGTACCTCAAATGGAATAAGGCCCCAAATACTTGCTTTGACACCATAACCAATTCCTTGAGCTTCCTACTTCACTCTAATAGACTGTCATTACAGACAAAATCCTGTGTATTTATCATTGGTACTTCCTTAATATAAGCCTACTATACAACTCAAACTATTCAGGAATACATTTAATAGCATTAAGGACTGTTTCAGAAGTAAATGCATTAGTTTTGAAGCTTGAATCAGATTTTTCTAAATTCATCTGAATTTCAAGTCTTCATATTTGTAAAATTAAGTTGTTCAATGACACAATCTCTAAAATCTCGTTTTGTACTGAAATCACAGAATCTTTAGAGAAGAGTACTTTATTTTTTCCCTTCCTTAAGCCCCTTGTACTTCAAGAATTTCATATTGTTTATACTCCAGCTCAGAACTCCCCATTCTTCCTAGCAGCTGTATTAATCCCTTCAGCTGCTAAAATCAAACAGGTGGGAAGCTTAATGCTTTCAACCATAAGCAACTCTACTGTAACCACAAAAAGGGAAAGGACTTGCCCTTAAATAACAAATGAAAAAAAAAAAAAAAATCATAAAAAGGTGAGAATGAAGATTACAGCCTGAAGAGTCCCTTCATTTAGCGCTGCACAACTGACTCAGAAAGGCTATCATTTTAAGAACTTTTCACTACCTCCTCCTAAGTTTTTTACAGAGATATGTTTTAACCAGAATTTAAAAATTAGCCTTCACAGTCACTACTTTCAACGTTGAGGATAAAAGAAGGATTTATTTCAATCCTGGGTTTCACACAATGATGCAGGAACTATTCCAGCACACTAGAAATATCTCAGCACCACCAATCCATAAACAAGTTATACGACCTAGGAGGACTCTGGGGCTCAGCAAGACACACTTACCACCAGCACACATCTCATCCAGACATGTGATAAAGGCACAATGCCAAGCTCTGCCAACTAAAACCTTGATGCAACTTGCTGGCTGGAGCTTCACAAATGCTCCGGGCTCCTTGGCCTGTGTCATCTAGTTCCAATAGGTAAGAATCACCGAGCCCCTTCCCTGCTCAGTTTTCCTATGTGAGGTTGGGGTTCCACAGGAGAGCTTCTTTAGAGGCAACAGGCATAACAGAAAGCAAGCTAGGGAACTTTTAACGTCCACGAATCTTAAAAACATTACTTTTACTCCAAATTCCTAAAGAAGTAACTCCAGGATAGTAATTTTACGGTCTATCCTCCTCGGTAAAGCTGCAACCCCATCCTCTTACACAGTGTACTTCCTCTTGGTCATTTTGCCACCAAATGGCCTTAGGGTCAATTTTAATTAATGGCAAGGGGGGTAGGGGAACCTACCTGTCTCAGCCTGGGGCTGCGGCAACTCCTGCTCTGTAGCAGGGACGGTTTCTGTGGCTTCGCCGGGCATTTCTGAAGGAAGGGAATATAAAGGAGGCCTGAATGATTGGGATACATTCACTTGCCCAACCCAGAGACAAGTATTCTTAAAAACTCCGTGGAGGGCCGTTAGAAAAAAACCGTGAGGGTGTTCGGGGGCAACCCTCCCCAAAGCACCTGGGAATAAGAGGTAAATATGTGACCCTTATGCCTCTATCAAGGCCAGCAATTCCCAGTTGCATTCTCAACCCGAGGGAGAGGATCCAGGGCTGGCTCCCGATCATAGGCGACTTCAGACGCTACCGTGAACCCTCTCCACTCCTAATACTCACACTGGCTAGGCTGGGGCCTCCTGGACTACGTTTGTCGACTTTGGGGACCCAGGAGGGGAAAGACGGTGCTGTAAGTTCAACACTTGCTTGTCACAATGAGAACGGTGTTGGAGGTTCTAAGGCTGTGACCCCTGACCCTTTTCTGGATCCCTTAAAGCAGTTCCCAAAACAAGACGCACTTCTCTTCTGCCCTCAACACTGCAACTGCTTCCATCTCTGCAGGCTCGGATTCCGGGCCCGGCCCGCAGCCCTTCTATTCTGCTTTTGCCAGGACACCAACCGCAGACCCCATTTTGTCAGGAAGCCCAGGGGCGAGTAGGAACCCTGTGGCCCCGTAAAGCCTCCAACTCTCCTTAACTCTCAGTCCCCGGGGCAGCTTAGCCCGAAAGAAAGGCGGATGGCTGCGGATAGAGAGTAGCGGCACAGAAAGTACTTACTGTTCAGGGAACGCGGAACCAAGATGGCGGCAGAAAGAGAGCGAGTGAGAGCGTGACCCACGCCTGTTGCAGAAGGAAGCCTGGAGCAGAAGGGGTGGGACTAGGATCCGATTCCGGGTCAAGAGCTGCCGGCAGCCACTTCCTTTGACGAGTGGCCGTTAGGCCGTTCCCACGGCGGGGGTGGTGACAAGGACTAAATAAGGGTAAGAATTCAGAACAGGACTCGCAGGCCTAGCAGGAGCTCTCTGCGCGGAGCCACGCAGTCCTCAGAACGAAGCAGACTCCGCCCTCCAGTCCGCAAAGTGGCGACTGCGGTATTAAGGCGACCTAGCGATTTCTCAAATAGCTCGGGAAGATAAGACATTAAATAGCGAATGCTACAGAGACTGTATTCACAGCGTTGGAGGGTGGAAGTGACCTAGGCTAACCAATTATTTTTGGAACACATGATGTGAAAATTAACATTTAAAAGCTGCTGGACGCTCCCCCTACCAAAAAAAAACAAAACCCGTTTTAAAACTTGACAGATGTGATGGGTCACATATAACTTCAGATTATAAATTTAATTCGATTTATTTTTCTTGTTCTGTTCAATGACTAGAGAGACTCAAACGATGTCACCATATGACAGCAACTCATGAGTGTTAAACTCTCCGTAAAACAATGTTAGCTGTACCCCACCTCAAAAAAAAACAACAAACAAACAAACAAACAAAACACTGCTTGTAACCAAATTCTGTAATTATGCTCCAACCTTGTATAGATAACGTAATCCAGCTAAAAACTTCTCTGTCTGCCTAAGTAAATGAAATCTTAACTTCCCTACTTCTTAAGGCTGACCTCCATTCTTTGGAGTTGGTTTTTTGGTTGGTCTACCCTCACACTGCCCTTGAATAAATTCTTTAAACAGATTCTGGCCCTTTTGATTGTTTTAGGTTCACGACGGTTTAGGCTGATGTTGAAATTATAAAGCTGCAGATTCTCCTTTCCAGAAAAAAAGAACATAGGCACGTATACAATTCCTTTGCTTGCTATTTTAGGCACTTCTTGGATATTCTTTTTTTTTTTTTTTTTTTTTTGAGAGAGTCGCTCTGTCAGCCAGGCTGGAGTGCAGTGGCATGATCTCAGTTCACTGCAATCTCCATCTCTTGGGCTCAAGTAATTGTCCCGCCTCAGCCGCCTGAGTAGCTGGGATTACAGGTGTTTGCCACCATGCCCAGCTAATTTTTGTACTTTTTTTTTTTTTTTTTTTTT
>NC_044984.1:51381859-51382573 GCF_008728515.1 Papio anubis
AGTGTGAGTCTGTTTCATATAAGCCAGAAGATAAAAAAAGACTTGATTGTAGCAGAAACAATGTTAAAGGAAATGCAAAGGAAGGAAAATTTTCTTTTTTTTTTTCCTTTGTTTTTGAGACGGAGTCTTGCTCTGTCGCCCAGGCTGGAGTGCAGTGGCTGGATCTCAGCTCACTGCAAGCTCCGCCTCCCGGGTTTACGCCATTCTCCTGCCTCAGCCTCCCAAGTAGCTGGGACTACAGGCGCCCGCCACCGCGCCCGACTGGTTTTTTGTATTTTTTAGTAGCAACGGGGTTTCACCATGTTAGCCGGGATGGGCTCAATCTCCTGAGCTCGTGATCCACCCGTCTCGGCCTCCCAGAGTGCCGGGATTACAGGCTTGAGCCACCGCGTCCAGCCGGGGGAAAATTTTCATTGTCATTAAAAGCACCAGCCTGACAGCTTGCTTCTCAATGTTTGTCAGAAGACAGAATATAAACTCGAATGACTGTTTTGTTTAGATTGGTTGTAAAACAGGGCAAGAGAAATCTGACACATTAGAACCTATCTCACAAAATCAAACTTTAAAAATTGAAGTACCTCGCAATGCCGCCCAAGGACGACAAGAAGAAGAAGGACGCCGGAAAGTCGGCCAAGAAAGACAAAGACCCAGTGAACAAATCTGGGGGCAAGGCCAAAAAGAAGAAGTGGTCCAAAGGCAAAGTTCGGGACAAGC
>NC_044984.1:51382673-51399396 GCF_008728515.1 Papio anubis
TTTTTTTTTTTGAGATGGAGTTTTGGAGTTTTGCTCTTGTCCAGGCTGGAGTGCAATGGCATGATCTTGGCTCACTGCAACCTCAGCCTCCTGGGATCAAAGGACTCTCCTGCCTTAGCCTTCGAAGTAGCTGGGGTTAGGGGCATAGGCAACCACACCTGGCTAATTTTGTTTTTTTTGAGACAGAGTCTGGCTCTGTCACCCAGGCTGGAGTGCAGTGGCGCCGTGTCAGCTTACTGCAACCTCCACTTCCCAGGTTGAAGTGATTCTCATGCCTCAGCCACCTGGCTAATTTTGTTTTTTATTTTTATAGAGACAGGATTTCACCATGTTGGCCAGGCTGGTCTTGAACTCTTGACCTCAGATGATCTGCCTGCCTCAGGCTGCCAAAATGTTGGGATTACAGGTGTTAGCCACCATGCCCAGTCTTATATATATTTTTTGACACAGAATCTCACTTTGTCACCCAGGGTGGAGTGTAGTGGTGTGATCATGGCTCACTACAACTTCTGCCTCCCAGGATCAAGGGATCCTCCCACCTCCACCTCTCTAGTAGCTGGGACACTATGCCCGGCTAATTTTTTGTGTGTGTGTGTCTGTGTGTGTGTTTAGACGGAGTTTTGGTCTTGTTGCCCAGGCTGGAGTGCAATGGCATGATCTTGGTGCACTGCAACCTCTGCCTCCTGGGTTCAAGTGATTCTCCTGCCTCAGCCTCCCAAGTAGCGGGATTATAGGCGTCCACAACCATGTCCGGCTCATTTTTGTATTTTTAGTAGTGACAGGGTTTCACCGTGTTGGCCAGGCTGGTCTTGAACTCCTGACCTCAGGTGATCCACCCGCCTCGGTCTCCCAAAGGGCTGGGATTCGCCATTTTGCCCAGGCTAGTCTCAAAAGTCCTGAGCTCAAATGATCCTTTGTACTCCCTGGCCAAGCTATCCTGGCTTCCCAAAGTGCTGGGATTACAGGGATGAGCCACTGCGCCCAGCCAAATAATATTCTGCTGTTGCTATATACCACATCTTATTTAAGCATTCATCTGTTGATGGACACTTGGGTTTCTGCTGCCTTTGTCTATTGTGAATAATGCTGCTATGAGTATGGTTGTAACACTGAATCGCTGATTGTAATTCTTTTGGGTTTAAAACCAGAAGTGGAATTGCGGGATCATATATGGTAATTCTATTTTTAATTATTTGAGGATCTGCCATACTATTCCATAGTGGCTGCACCATTTAACATTCCCACCAACAGTGCACAAGTTCTTCACATTTCTTCACATCCTTGCTAACACTTTTTTTTGATAGCCTAATGGGTTGAGGTGACTTTTTCTTAAATTTTTTTTCTTTTTTTCCTTAAGGCACATTTTCGCTCTTGTTGCCCAGGCTGGAGTGCAATGGCGCGATGTCGGCTCATGGCAACCTCCGCCTCCCAGGTTCAAGCGATTCTCCTGCCACAGCCTCCCTGGTAGCTGGGATTAGAGGCATGTGCCACCACACCCAGCTAATTTTTTTTTTTTTTTTTGAGACGGAGTCTCGCTCTGTCGCCCAGGCTGGAGTGCAGTGGCCGAATCTCAGCTCACTGCAAGCTTCGCCTCCCAGGTTCCCGCCATTCTCCTACCTACCTCAGCCTCCGGAGTAGCTGAGACTACAGGCGCCCGCCAGCCACCTCGCCCGGCTAATTTTTTGTATTTTTTTAGTGGAGACGGGGTTTCACCATATTAGCCAGGATGGTCTTGATCTCCTGACCTCGTGATCCGCCCGTCTCGGCCTCCCAAGGTGGTGGGATTACAGGCGTGAGCCACCGCACCCGGCTGGCCTCATTTTTTAAGGAGACCAAAAGACTGAATTCTATAAAAATGCCTTAACTTCTTTAGTTCTAAAGCCCAGTTTTAGATGTTAGCCACATTTATTCCCATTTTAACATCTTCCTTCTAGGTGTATTTTCACATATTCATTTTAGGATTCTTGCCTCTACATTTACTTGTAACTTTCCCATTTCTAAATTGTAGCCCTTTGATTTCTTTCAAACCATTCTCTGACAACTCAAACTCAGTTTATTTTTCTTGGAATTCCTACATAGCTATCTGTAAACTAACTGTTATGTTTTAGTTAGCCTGGGACAGTCATTGTTTTCACTTATTGTCCTAATATATAATTATGGCTATCCCAATCAGAAGCTACTTTGTAGATTAAAATGTCTGTAGAGAATTTGCTTAAGAGCAGAAAGTTTACAATATACTCAAAATTTTTGTATTTTTAGTAGTACTCAAAATCTTCCCCTTCAGGAGGCAGCCTTTTCATGTATCTCCTACCTCCTCTTCAACTCCCTACCAAGCTCTTATATGTCGAGGAGTTACAATGTAAACTCCTCAGAGGACACAGAAACCCCAGTGTGCATTCAGAAAGATTGGAGTTCAGTGAAGGGGCTGATTACTAGATACAGAAGAATCAGGATCTGCTAACAGTTAACATCTGGGAAAGTGGAAATGAGAAACTAATTTTTTTTGAGACAGTGTCTCACTCTGTCACCCAGGCTAGAGTGCAGTGGTGATCTCAGTGATTACTCAGTGATTCTATTTTTTGTAGATGCAGGGTTTTGCCATGTTTCCCAGGCTGGTGTCAAATTCCTGGGCTAAAGTGATCCACCTGCCTTGACCTCCCCGTGTTGGGATTACAGGTGTGAGCCATCCCGCCTGGTCAGAAATAAGAAACTTTATAGTCAGGTTGTATTTCCTAGTTAGGAAGGTCCTAACAGCCTAGTAAAGTAACTTTTTTTTTTTTTGAGACATAGTCTCACTGTGTCGCCCAGGCTGGAGTGCAGTGGCACGATCTCGATCTCCGCTCACTGCAAGCTCTGCCTCCCGGGTTGCCGCCATTCTCCTGCCTCAGCCTCCCGAGTAGCTGGGACTACAGGCGCCTGCCACCTCGCCCGGCTAGTTTTTTTTTTTTTGTACTTTTTAGTAGAGACGGGGTTTCACCATGTTCGCCAGGATGGTCTCGATCTCCTGACCTCGTGATCCGCCCCTCCTTGGTCTCCCAAAGTGCTGGGATTACAGGTGTGAGCCACTGCGCCTGGCCAGTGACTTGTTAAAAGAGGTATAAAGTCTGAGATTTTAAGCGGGAAATCTGTGGCATTAAACCTTATCAAATGAGGGAGGCCTTAGGAGTAATTAACAAATTATTAGAACCTTTACAAGTTTTTTGTTTGTTTTGGGGGGGGGGGGGGGGGAAGAGACCAGTCATTGACTGAGTTCATCCAACAAGAAGCCATAACTTTATTTATGATAGAAACAGTACAAATTTCAAACCAAGCTGCAGTTACTCCTTTGAGACACCAAAAAAAGTTGCTTTCAGATGATTACATTGTTAATTCCTGTAAGAGAGAAAAGATAATTAGCGGTTCTTATAGGCAAATCAGGAGAACTCAGGTCACTAAAACCTACGGCAACTCAGAAGAGGCTCTGGAATGAGGTTCCCTAATTGGCTGATATTTAGCAGACAAAATAAAGTCACTCGTAATTGGTCAGGGCAGAGGGAGTCAAGGAACAAAGGCTTGAACACTTACCATAATCGCATTTACAATATCATTACTGTTGTTCTTCAGGGCTCGGACTGCCTTTGCTCTCGACACATTTGCTTGTGACATGACCAATTCTATGTCCTTAACTTCTACACCTGTTTCATCGACCTAAGAGAGGAGAGGGAAAAAGCAGTAAATTAAAGGCAAAAACAATTTCAGCAGTTCTTTGGAGTCTCCTCAATCTAGTTTTTAATATAGCTCACCAACACGAACACATTGCTATATGGCGACAGTTAACATATGAAAGATTTCCTAGTATACCTCTTCCTCTTCACTCTCCTCTTGTACGGTTGGAGTCTGTGTGTTTTCTTGAATGTTTGAGACAGCTTCACCTTGAACTTTGAATTTCTCAGCAGCTGCTAGTTGTGCTTGCTGGGATAAATCTTCGATCTACAGGGTAGAGAATACAGATTCATGTGAGTAGATCAGCAGTCTTTGAAAAATAAATCATATAGTTTCACAACTCTCTGTAAACCCACTTCAGGTAACTTACTGTACGGCTTTAAACTGCTTGCCCTTACTCGCAGTAGAAAGAGTAGTTTTTAGGTTTAGAGCGGTGGTTCTCAACTAGGGGGTAGTTATGTGTCCCAGGAGATATATGGCAATGGAGTTTTTGGGTAATCAAAACTGGATGTAATGCTGCTAAGCATCCATAATGAACAGGATAGCCCTTCCATAACAGAGAACTACCAGAGGCAAAATGTCAGCAGTGCTGAGGTTGAGAAACCCTGGTCTAGAACAATGCCCAAGAAAAGTTTACTCACCTTGGCTTCCCCAAAAACTATGTAAGTATCTGAAGCAGGGCTCTTGTAGACATCTGGTTTTGTGATGACAAAGAGGATATTCTTAGATTTCCGGATAGTGACTCTAGTAACTCCTGTAACCTGTCGAAGACCCAGTTTGGACATAGCCTAAAGAAGAGAAAATAGTATAAGGTTTGCAACCTCTTTAGAAGCAGCCTAAAGAAGCAAGGAACATAATACAACATCCAAAGCAAAGCTTTTCCCCAGGCTGAGAAAAGTTCATACAAGAATAGAGAATGGGGCCGGGCGCAGTGGCTCAAGTCTGTAATTCCAGCACTTTGGGAGGCTGAGACGGGCAGATCACGAGGTCAGGAGATCGAGACCAGCCTGGCTAACACGGTGAAATCCCGTCTCTACTAAAAATGCAAAAAAAAATTAGCCAGGTGAGGTGGCGGGCGCCTGTAATCCCAGCTACTTGGGAGGCTGAGGCAGGAGAATGGCGTGAACCCGGGAGGCAGAGCTTGCAGTGAGCTGACATCCAGCCACTGCACTCCAGCCTGGGCGATAGAGTGAGACTCCGTTACAAAAAAAAAAGAGAATGGGTTTTCTGCCATAGTAACTTCTGCTACTTTACTTTTTAATTTTTGGAGACAGGTCTTGCTCTGTCGCCCAGGCTGGAGTGCAGGAGTGCAATCTCGGCTCAATGTAACCTCCACCTCCCGGGTTCAAGCAACTGCCGTGCCTCAACCACCTTTGTAGCTGGGACTACAGGAGCGTACCACCACGCCCTGCTATTTTTTTTTTGGTATTTTTAGTAGACAGGGGTTTCGCCATGTTGGCCAGGCTGGTCTTGAACTCTTGACCTCAAGTGATCCACTTGCCCCGGCCTTCCAGAGTGCTGGGATTACAAGTGTGAGCCACCAATCCAGCTACTTCTGCTACTTTAAACAGGATTCTACCACTACTAAGAATTGGGTTCAGTGTATACTGCTTGGGTGATGGGTGCACTAAAATCTCAAAAATCAACACTGAAGTACTTACTCGTGTAACCAAAATACCACCTGTTCCCCAAAAACCTATGGAAATAAAGAGTTCCACTCTGTATAAAGGTGCTTCATTAGATCCTGAAATCCTTTTCAAATCTTACCTTCCGTGCCTTCTTTTCACTCCGACTCTGTTTTGCTTTACTGACTGGTTCTTCATCAATTTCAGCTGCTGCCGCCAGCTAAGAAGATAAAACAGGTATTAGTTAACCAGAATCCAAGATCTGGATAGCACAATTTCCTTGTGGGTTTTCCTTTATGAAGGTTCACAGTTCCAAATACAAAAGTTGCCCTGATCAACCCTGCTTCCTTGACCCAATACCAGTTAGTAAGAGAATACCCACCTGGGCTTGTTGTGTGGTTGCCTGGGTGGAATCCTGTTCTTCAAGCTCTGGTACTGATTCATCACTGTCAGATTCTGTTCCAGACCCTAAAATGAGAAACAACTTTTACTGCTTTATAGTAGAAATTATAAGAGAAGGTACTTCATTACATCCTGCCTGGACTACAGGTCAATGCTTCATGCAAGACTTAAGAATGTTAAATGTAAACCAACTGGCTTGTGTGAGGCCAGCTTGATAGCCCCTAACTTAGTCACTAACTAGTGGGTACACATCTAGTAAAGACCCAGCCCTAACCCCAGAAATGAAAAGTAATCACTAGAAATAGCTGAGCAGTTTAACATACTGTAACTGCTTTCTTTCCCTCAAGGTCTTTGTTTCTTGGCACAGGCAAATAATGACCCCTATGACTGACTCTAAATTTTACCCAACAGTCCAATTATCCCTGTAAAATTCTGTCAGAAGGTGCCCCCAGATACACTTAAGTGAAAAAAACAAAATCACACCATGGAGGCACAATAGGTAGGTTGGATTTCCCCTCAACTTTTTTTTTTTTTTTTTTTTTTGAGACGGAGTCTCACTCTGTCACCCAGGCTGGAGTGCAGTGGCACCATCTTGGCTCACTGCAAGCTCTGCCTCCCGGGCTCACGCCATTCTCCTGCCTCAGCCTCCCCAGTAGCTGGGACTACAGGTGCCCATCACCACGCCCGGCTAATTTTTTGTATTTTTTTTTTAGTAGAGACGGGGTTTTACCATGTTAGCCAGAATGGTCTTGATCTCATGACCTTGTGATCCGCCCGCCTCGGCCTCCCAGAGTGCTGGGATTACAGGCATGAGCCACCAAGCCCGGCCTTTTTTTGTATTTTTGGTAGAGACAGGGTTTCACTGTGTCAGCCAGGATGGTCTCCATCTCCTGACCTCGTGATCCGCCCGCCTTGGCCTTCCAAAGTGCTGGGATTACAGGCGTGAGCCACCGCGCCCGGCCATTCCCTCAACTTTTAAACGGGGTTGGAGCAAGTCAAAAGCAGTCACATGCACATATTCAGCCTCATTTTCAAACCATTCACCCCAGCAATGTGATCTAATCAATATAGTTAGAAGATTCTCAATGATGTTGACCTGTATCTCTTAATTTTTCCAAACATAATTCACATAAATTTATTTCAATTCAAAGGCCAAGCATCAGTAAAGACTACTGAGGAAAAAAAGCATATACCTGCACCATTTTCAGGCTAGGAAAAACAGGTTTCTACATTTTTATGAGAAGGAAGTCCCTGGGCACCTGGTCATTACTAAGTCTAAGAATTGAAAAAGAAATACAAATAGTTCAATTCTCCAATGTTTTAGCAAATCTCAGGCCCAGGGACAAGGTTAGTTAGTGATGTGGTAGGGATTAGAGCAAATTAAAAGGTCTGGCAGGTCTTGGTTTTCAATGTCAGATCAATTAGGTAAAATAGATGGCATGGTAGGCTCAGGGTAGTCCGGGCCACAATGTACTGAATGATACACAATACACTATATATCTATCTGAAGTGATGAAAACCAAGATTTTGTTTCATATTCCTAGAGCTTTTGCATTTAAAATGATCATTCTATGTTCTATGTCCAAACCCAAGCAGATTCACTGGAGAAAGCGGCGCATCACAGGGTTAGTATTGGTGGGTAGCCCCCAAGAGGGGTGTGGGCAACAGACACACCATGCACACGGCAAACCAAGGCAAATACCCTTGTTGTTCTTCATAACAGGCTGCTTGGCAGAGGGGGTTGGGACAGGGATTCCAGCAGCTTTGGGGGTGGGCATGTTGACGAGGACTGACTGGAAAGGCACTCCCCCAGAGATTGGTTCCGGGGGTATCAGAGGCGGCAGCTCATCCTCATCAGCAGGGGCTAGGGGTTTAGAGGGTGATTCCAACACCAGCCCAGGAGAGGACAGCAAAAATTGCTGTTTAGGAGGCAGAGTGGGAACTGGGGAGGGAGCAAGAGGCAGAGAGACTGGTGGGGTGGGTGGTGGAGAGACAGATGCTGATTCAGGTTTAGGAAGGACCTTCTCAGAGGCAGCTGCTGTTAGAGGGGTGGATGCCTTAGACTCAGGAGGAGCCAAGGGGCCCTTTGGGGAATGAGAAGCAGCTTTGCCTTTTGATGTCTTTGAAGAGCATTTCTGAGCAGGGAGTAGAGGGGCTGGAGCCACTGTGGAAAGGGGTCCTTTAGAACCATTGTTAGCTGAGGGATCTGGACACATAGGAGGTGAAGTAGCAGAACTCTTTTTGGTCTGTGGACCTTTCCGAGTGGGAGCTGTGATGACTGGCGTACTTTCTGGAGCTGGGGCAACAAGTACTTCTTTGAGAGCTGTGGGGCCTTTCTTTGCTGGAAGCCCTTTAGATGCTTGAGGAACAGTGGCCCCCATTTTACATGTGACAGAAACTGGGGAGGCAGGGAAGTCTTTGAGGGAGGAAGGAGTCACAGGTGGGGAAGTGGGGGTCCCTTTGGGGGCTGGAGTTGCTGGGCCCTTTTTGGGGGATGGAGGAGTCACAGCTGGAGGAGTAGGGGCCTCTTTGGGAGATGGGGCCCCTTTGTAAGAGGAAGGAGTCACTGCTGGGGGACTGGAGGCCTCTTTGGAGGATGGGGTAGCCGGGGCTTCTTTGGGGGCTGGAATTGCTGGGCTCTTTTTGGGGGAGGGAAGAGTCATAGCTGGGGGAATGAGGGCCTCTTTGGGGGCTAGAGTTGCTGGGGTCTTTTTAGAGAGAGGAGTCACTATTTGGGCAATGGGGTCCCTTCTGGAGGATGGGGTAGCTGGGACCTCTTTGGGGGAAGAAGGAATCACAGCTGGCAGAATGGGGGCCCCCATGGGGGCTGGAGTTGCCGGGGCCTTTTTGGGAGAGGAAGTGGGAGCTTGTTTGGGGACTGAGGGCTCCTTGGGGGAAGGAGGAGTCACTGCTGGGAGGGTGGGATCCCCTTTGGAGGATGGGGTAGCTGGGCCTCCTTTGGGGGCTGAAGTTGCTGGGGCCTTTTTGAGGGAGACAGGAGTCACTGCTAGGGGAGTGGTATCGCCTTTGGATGGGGTGGCTGGGCCTTCTCTGGTGACTGGAGTTGCTGGAGCCTTTTTGGGGGAGAGAGGAATCACTGCTGGGGAAGTGGGGTTCCCTTTGGGAGATGGGATAGCTGGTCCTCTTTTAGGGGAGGGAGGAGTCACAGCTGGACCTCCTTTGTGGGAGGGAGTTGCAGCTGGGGGAGTGGGGTCCTCTTTGGAGGATGGGGTAGTTGGGCTTCCTTTAGAGGAGGGAGTTGTAGTTGGGAGAGTGGGGGTCCCTTTGGGGGAGGGAGGAGTTGCAGCTGGGGGAGTGGGGGCCCCTTTGGGGGATGGGGTAGCTGGACCTCCTTTTGGGGAAGGAGTTGCAGCTGGGGGTGTGGGGGGCCCTTTTGGGGAGGGCGGAGTCACAGCTGGGGGAGTGGGAGCCCCTTTGTGGGGTGGGATAGCTGGGGGACCTCCTTTGGGGGAGGGAGGAGTTGCAGCTGGGGGTGTGGGGGCCCCTTTGGGGGATGGGGTAGCTGGGCCTCCTCTGGGGGAGGGAGGAGTTGCAGCTGGGGGTTTGGGGGTCCCTTTAGGGGATGGGGTAGCTGGGCCTCCTTTGCGGGAAGGAGGAGTTGCAGCTAGGGGTGTGGGGGCCCCTTTGGGGGATGGGGTAGCTGGGGCCTTTTTGAGGGAGGAAGAAGTCCTGGATAGAGTGGGAGGAGCGGGAGCCTGTTTGGGTGCTGGGGTAGCTGGACCCTCTTTGGGGAAGGGCGGATTCACAACTGAAGGAGTGGAGGTCTCTTTGGGGGTTAGTGTTACTCTTTTGGGAGACAGAGGAGTCACAGCTGAGGGAGCAGGGGCCCCTTTGGGGGATGGAGGAGTGGGAGAATGCTTCGTGGCGGGTGAGTCTTTAGAGTCTTGGAAAGAAAGACTATTCTCTGGAAGAAATGAAGCTTCAACTGGCGAAACAGGGGACGAGAGATTTCCAACAGGAGTATCAGGGCCAGCAGAACCCTTCTTGGTTGGAGGTCTTTTAGTCTGAGACACACTAACCCCTAAAGGAGATGGGGAGTCAGCTAGGTAAGTCAGAGATCCTTTGGAAGATGCAGTAGCAGAAGCACCAGAGTCCTCAGTTGGGCACTCTTTGGGAGAGGAAGCAACAGGTGCCAATGCTGAAGTATGAGAAATACCATAAACCTTTTTTGTACCTGGAGGAGTCCCAGCTGCGGGAAGAGAGGGTGAGGGCACAGACTTTGGGATTTCAGGGGCCAGCACTAAGGTAGCCAGAGGAGCAGAGGTATTCTGGGGGGATGGAGCCACAGGGCAATCTGAAGCTGTAGGAACCAAGGATAAAGTAGTAAGAGTGGAAGTACCTTCCTTAACTGGGTGGTTTTCAGGAGCTAAAGAGACAGTTCCTTCTAGAAAAGGGCTGGCTGTAGCTGTATAAGTTGAGGTACCTTTGGCAGTTGTGGGAGCCACCCCAGCAGGGTCAGCACTTTGCAAAGGACATGCAGTCACTGTTGGGGTAATGAGAGAACTTTTGAGAAGCAGACCAGCAGAGTCTGGGTCTGCATAAGAATCTGTCTTGATTACAGAGGCCGAGGAGGAGTTAACACCCAGCGGGGAGGTCACAGTGCTGGTTGGCTTACCTATAGGGAGAGGGCCTCCAAGGCTTTTCTTTGCTACGGTGGTTTCAGGAGAAAGAGATATCTCTGGAGAAGAGGATGTACTTTGGAAAGAAGGGGAATTTTTACGAACTGTCTGGGCTAATGGTAACACAGTAGGGTCTTTCTTGGTGGTGAGTTCTGCTTGGGCTGGAGAGAAAGCAGCTCCGTCAGGAGAGGCAGGTACAGTTTGGAGGTCTTTTTGTGTTGGAAATTTAACCAATACTGAACTGGGGAGATTTTTGAGGTCTTCAGGGTCTGGCAGAGGAGGAGAGACTGGTGTCCTCAGAGTGGTTGCTACTTGAGTAGAAGGCTCTTTGGGAGCCACAGGTGCCATAACCAAGGCAGCAGGGGAAGTTGGTTCTATATTACTTATGGGACCTGATGAAATTGGAGGAGAAACACAAGTAGCTACCTCAAAGGTAGTAGCTGCTGCATCAATTGTACAGGGGTTAGTCACCACAAGTGGGGTGGTTCCAACAGAAGAAACAGGCATTTGGGCCACTAAAGGATAATGATGAGTGGCATTAGGAGAGCTTTTGAGAATGAGAGAGGTCGTAGGAGATAATGAAGAGGAGGTAGCTACATTTAAGGAGCCAGAAGGGCTGTAGGTTATGCTAGTGATGGTAGAGGGACCTTTGTCAACAGATGGAGCCACCACTGGAAAGGCAGCCACAGTAGCAGGAACTACCTCATTTCTGGAAGGAAGGGGAGGAATTACAGATCTCTGAGAAGGATAAGAGTCCCCTGTGGAAGAATGATCTATAGAAATGGTCTTCACTGTAGGGTCTGTCAAAGCACTGGGACTTGTTTGACCTAAAGGTTGGACAGAACCAAAAGAACTTTGATACAAAGGTGCAAGATGAGAGCCCAGATAAATGGGAAAATCTGGGGGGGTGTTGGGACCCACAGTCTTTTGAGAAGAGGTCACCACAGGAAGAGACTGAGTTGAAAGAGGTAAGGCAGCAGATGGACTAACAGGCCCCTTTAGGCTGAGGCTTCCTGGGTTTTGCGGAGAAGTTAGAGCTGAGGAAATGGTGGTATCTTTGACTTGAAGGGAAGTGATAGCTAGGGTAGTTGTGGGTGTTGTCTGAGGAAGGGAGGCCATTCCAGATTGAACAGAGGCCACGGGAGTCACACAGTGGTAAGGAACGGTACTGACTATACATGGAGGACTGGGGGTGCCTTTTGGATTAGGGACTACCTCAGAGGGAACTTTAATAAGATTAGTCTTTGGTTCTGAGGGAGCAATGGGAGCTGACAGTGATATCACTGACCCTGACTCAGCTACAGCCACTGAAGGAGGTGAAGAAGGAAGGTTAGGTGGAAAAGCAGAACTCTTCTGAACTGAGTGGGGAGCCAGGGCAACCAGAGCTAAGGGAGCTGAAGAGGAAGGCGTCCCTTTCAGAGTTGGAGCTATCATGGGAGAGGCCAGAGCTAAGGCAGCTGGGGAGATGGGAGGTCCTATTAGGTTTGGTAGGAAAGTTGGGGCTTCAGGGGCAGTTCCCAAAGGTAGGGCTGTTCCAGAGGATGACTGGGTAAAAGGAACTTCAAAAGGGGTCGAGGCAATAGTAGAGGGGGAAGGGAATGGGGCAGCCTGGTTAGCAGTTGACAGAGGGCACTGTTGTGGGGCAGGAGAGCAAGGAGGGGGGAGGGTTTGTCCAGGCTGGCCTAAGGCAGCAGTGACACTCAAGGCTGAAGACATAGGTAGCACAGCTGGAGAAAGGCAAAAGGAGATAAAGAAAGGGGGGGGGGGAGGAGAAAAAAGGTGAGTTATGCAGCCCAACTTGGTACAACATGCCTCCTAGGACACACTCGAGTTTAAAATCTGACAGTCTAAGTGACCACGCAGGATTAGATAAAGGTGACACGCAACAACAACCTTTCCCAAACATTTTTCAGCAGTCAAGTGAGAAGACATTCCTCTCCTAATTTCTCACACTTCCCCAAGTTCTATCAAAGTAAACCAACTATTTTAGGGTGAGGAGAACAGTCTAAGAGTAGCCTATCTCTAAATGGGGAGCACAGACACTTGGGAGGTTGGGAACAACATGCTTTCTACCCTTTCCCAGTTGTGCTCTCCCCTTACTTCTTAAAACGGACTGTATTCCCAAGTCTTTCTCACAGCCAACAGAATTACCACAAAGAACAGCTAGCTATGCTACTCTGTCCACCCAAATATCATGAACTAACGGAAAAAATACCAAAAACTGGAACAAAGAAGATAGTGAGCAGTGATGATGATGGGGAATCTGAAGTAAGAAAAAACAGGCTTTTATACTTTCAGGCTTCCACTAGGCTAGGAAAAATCTGAATACAAAAATACAAAAATTGGCTGAGCGTCGTGGCACGCACCTGTAATACCAGCTACTCAGGAGGCTGAGGCAGGAGAATTGTTTGAACCCAGGAGGCGGAGGTTGCAGTGAGCCGAGATTGCACCACTGCACTCCAGCCTAGGCAATGGGGAGAAACTCCGTCTCAAAAAAAAAAAAAAAAAAGAAAAAAGAAAAAAGAAAAAAGAAAAGAAAAAAAAAAAAAAAAAAGAAGTGAATTGGAGTGGCGAGAATACACTTGATCCCCACTCCTTAACTTGGAATTTAAGTATTTCATTATGTCAAAATACACCAATATTTGGCATGACAGTAAGACAGTATTTCTGGCATTCAGGAGGTAACACAGAATTGGATCAACAAATGCTCAATGCTTAGAAGGCAATGTTAAACGGGGGGAAAAAAAAAGTCCGTGGTACCAAAATTCAAATTCAAAATTCACTGAACCAGTAATTCTGAAGTTCTTATGGCATACTACCATGGAAAAGACAAGGTGGCTCAACCAGTTTTTCCTGTAGAGTGGGTAGGCCAAAGTCTAATGATTACAGGAAAACACTACCAAACATAATGAATCACAAAAACATGGAATATATTTTCTTCTGACTGTACCTCAAATGGAATAAGGCCCCAAATACTTGCTTTGACACCATAACCAATTCCTTGAGCTTCCTACTTCACTCTAATAGACTGTCATTACAGACAAAATCCTGTGTATTTATCATTGGTACTTCCTTAATATAAGCCTACTATACAACTCAAACTATTCAGGAATACATTTAATAGCATTAAGGACTGTTTCAGAAGTAAATGCATTAGTTTTGAAGCTTGAATCAGATTTTTCTAAATTCATCTGAATTTCAAGTCTTCATATTTGTAAAATTAAGTTGTTCAATGACACAATCTCTAAAATCTCGTTTTGTACTGAAATCACAGAATCTTTAGAGAAGAGTACTTTATTTTTTCCCTTCCTTAAGCCCCTTGTACTTCAAGAATTTCATATTGTTTATACTCCAGCTCAGAACTCCCCATTCTTCCTAGCAGCTGTATTAATCCCTTCAGCTGCTAAAATCAAACAGGTGGGAAGCTTAATGCTTTCAACCATAAGCAACTCTACTGTAACCACAAAAAGGGAAAGGACTTGCCCTTAAATAACAAATGAAAAAAAAAAAAAAAATCATAAAAAGGTGAGAATGAAGATTACAGCCTGAAGAGTCCCTTCATTTAGCGCTGCACAACTGACTCAGAAAGGCTATCATTTTAAGAACTTTTCACTACCTCCTCCTAAGTTTTTTACAGAGATATGTTTTAACCAGAATTTAAAAATTAGCCTTCACAGTCACTACTTTCAACGTTGAGGATAAAAGAAGGATTTATTTCAATCCTGGGTTTCACACAATGATGCAGGAACTATTCCAGCACACTAGAAATATCTCAGCACCACCAATCCATAAACAAGTTATACGACCTAGGAGGACTCTGGGGCTCAGCAAGACACACTTACCACCAGCACACATCTCATCCAGACATGTGATAAAGGCACAATGCCAAGCTCTGCCAACTAAAACCTTGATGCAACTTGCTGGCTGGAGCTTCACAAATGCTCCGGGCTCCTTGGCCTGTGTCATCTAGTTCCAATAGGTAAGAATCACCGAGCCCCTTCCCTGCTCAGTTTTCCTATGTGAGGTTGGGGTTCCACAGGAGAGCTTCTTTAGAGGCAACAGGCATAACAGAAAGCAAGCTAGGGAACTTTTAACGTCCACGAATCTTAAAAACATTACTTTTACTCCAAATTCCTAAAGAAGTAACTCCAGGATAGTAATTTTACGGTCTATCCTCCTCGGTAAAGCTGCAACCCCATCCTCTTACACAGTGTACTTCCTCTTGGTCATTTTGCCACCAAATGGCCTTAGGGTCAATTTTAATTAATGGCAAGGGGGGTAGGGGAACCTACCTGTCTCAGCCTGGGGCTGCGGCAACTCCTGCTCTGTAGCAGGGACGGTTTCTGTGGCTTCGCCGGGCATTTCTGAAGGAAGGGAATATAAAGGAGGCCTGAATGATTGGGATACATTCACTTGCCCAACCCAGAGACAAGTATTCTTAAAAACTCCGTGGAGGGCCGTTAGAAAAAAACCGTGAGGGTGTTCGGGGGCAACCCTCCCCAAAGCACCTGGGAATAAGAGGTAAATATGTGACCCTTATGCCTCTATCAAGGCCAGCAATTCCCAGTTGCATTCTCAACCCGAGGGAGAGGATCCAGGGCTGGCTCCCGATCATAGGCGACTTCAGACGCTACCGTGAACCCTCTCCACTCCTAATACTCACACTGGCTAGGCTGGGGCCTCCTGGACTACGTTTGTCGACTTTGGGGACCCAGGAGGGGAAAGACGGTGCTGTAAGTTCAACACTTGCTTGTCACAATGAGAACGGTGTTGGAGGTTCTAAGGCTGTGACCCCTGACCCTTTTCTGGATCCCTTAAAGCAGTTCCCAAAACAAGACGCACTTCTCTTCTGCCCTCAACACTGCAACTGCTTCCATCTCTGCAGGCTCGGATTCCGGGCCCGGCCCGCAGCCCTTCTATTCTGCTTTTGCCAGGACACCAACCGCAGACCCCATTTTGTCAGGAAGCCCAGGGGCGAGTAGGAACCCTGTGGCCCCGTAAAGCCTCCAACTCTCCTTAACTCTCAGTCCCCGGGGCAGCTTAGCCCGAAAGAAAGGCGGATGGCTGCGGATAGAGAGTAGCGGCACAGAAAGTACTTACTGTTCAGGGAACGCGGAACCAAGATGGCGGCAGAAAGAGAGCGAGTGAGAGCGTGACCCACGCCTGTTGCAGAAGGAAGCCTGGAGCAGAAGGGGTGGGACTAGGATCCGATTCCGGGTCAAGAGCTGCCGGCAGCCACTTCCTTTGACGAGTGGCCGTTAGGCCGTTCCCACGGCGGGGGTGGTGACAAGGACTAAATAAGGGTAAGAATTCAGAACAGGACTCGCAGGCCTAGCAGGAGCTCTCTGCGCGGAGCCACGCAGTCCTCAGAACGAAGCAGACTCCGCCCTCCAGTCCGCAAAGTGGCGACTGCGGTATTAAGGCGACCTAGCGATTTCTCAAATAGCTCGGGAAGATAAGACATTAAATAGCGAATGCTACAGAGACTGTATTCACAGCGTTGGAGGGTGGAAGTGACCTAGGCTAACCAATTATTTTTGGAACACATGATGTGAAAATTAACATTTAAAAGCTGCTGGACGCTCCCCCTACCAAAAAAAAACAAAACCCGTTTTAAAACTTGACAGATGTGATGGGTCACATATAACTTCAGATTATAAATTTAATTCGATTTATTTTTCTTGTTCTGTTCAATGACTAGAGAGACTCAAACGATGTCACCATATGACAGCAACTCATGAGTGTTAAACTCTCCGTAAAACAATGTTAGCTGTACCCCACCTCAAAAAACAACAACAAACAAACAAACAAACAAAACACTGCTTGTAACCAAATTCTGTAATTATGCTCCAACCTTGTATAGATAACGTAATCCAGCTAAAAACTTCTCTGTCTGCCTAAGTAAATGAAATCTTAACTTCCCTACTTCTTAAGGCTGACCTCCATTCTTTGGAGTTGGTTTTTTGGTTGGTCTACCCTCACACTGCCCTTGAATAAATTCTTTAAACAGATTCTGGCCCTTTTGATTGTTTTAGGTTCACGACGGTTTAGGCTGATGTTGAAATTATAAAGCTGCAGATTCTCCTTTCCAGAAAAAAAGAACATAGGCACGTATACAATTCCTTTGCTTGCTATTTTAGGCACTTCTTGGATATTCTTTTTTTTTTTTTTTTTTTTTTGAGAGAGTCGCTCTGTCAGCCAGGCTGGAGTGCAGTGGCATGATCTCAGTTCACTGCAATCTCCATCTCTTGGGCTCAAGTAATTGTCCCGCCTCAGCCGCCTGAGTAGCTGGGATTACAGGTGTTTGCCACCATGCCCAGCTAATTTTTGTACTTTTTTTTTTTTTTTTTTTTT
>NC_044984.1:51399794-51447824 GCF_008728515.1 Papio anubis
TTGCTTTGAAATCGTGAGAGGGCTAGGCTCGGTGAAATCGACAACCCATCCTGCTACCTCCATTCTCCAATCAATTATGCCCCTCCTATCTGTCCATCCCATCCTCTTGTTACATGCGACAATCATGTCCCTGGTGACAGATGTTGTCAGTACTCAAATCCGTCAAATCAGTGGATGTCATCATGGTGTGAAGGAACCCGTGAGAGAATGCTGAGAATGAAGCCTGGATCACCTTGGCCCCATCGTGAATGCCATGCCCTTTGTCCAGAGACCCCACATTCTCCAGAGGCGGAAACCACAGCACCCAGGCTGGGCTCTCCCAACCTGGGCTGGCCGGCACTCTAGGACTGCTGCAGTAAGAAACAGCTGGCAAGTCGCAGGAATGTTTCACGGGTGCCAGCAGACAAATTACATTGCACAGAGAGAAACGGCAGGCGAGGAAGGGATTGAGGTGGGTGCCTCTGTCCCCCCTGCAGCTCGCCGCCCACTAGGCAGCTGTCTCTCATGTGAGTGATATCCCGCTAGTCACCATCTGGCCTGTGTCTGAAACCTGGCCATGGCAGCCCCCTTCTCTGTCCTCACACGCAGCTCCACAAGCTATGTGCATCAGCTGTCTGGCCAGCAGGTTCCTGAAGCAGCTGATTTGTCATGACATACTTGCCTGGCTGGCTGCACACCACTCTCCACAGCACCAGTGCAGGGGCGTATGGGCCCAGGAGGGCCGCCAGGTGAAACCACATGGCTTGGAGTAGGCTGGGAACGATAGAGTCTGGCCTCTGTGTTTGGTGGGAGGATTTAGAGAACTCAGGAGGCAGGTAGGCAGGGAAGCCCTCAGGCATTTTCAGCGAAAGGGGCCTCACGCTTTCCTCACCTGCTTTGTCTTTTCTGCAACATTTTTTAAAACCTGGTTTCATCTCTCTACTATTTGAACTGCCTTTGCAAATAGTCATGCCTGCAATTGCAAACACCAAGTCCTGCCCAGTAGGAAACTATTATGACTCAGCAATGCTTCCCTAGTCTGCAAATTTCTTTCTGTGACCACACAGATGTTTATGTGGGTACAAACATGTGTATTCACACAGGCTCACACACAGCTACCTGCACACACTCTCCATGGCAAACATACCCCTCTGCTCTAAGTACAAGGGTCTGAACTGTCTCTACAAAGCTGCTATACTGACACTCCTGGTCCATGGTCTCCTGAACACAGAAAGACCTTATTGGGAAGCTACACATGCTTTCCAGGCACGTTAGGTGGAAATCCCTCTCTGAGCCTGAGTTTCCTCATCCTGCTCAGCAACCAGACTCAATCACTCCTCAGAAAACTGGGTCATGGTCAGGCTCTCTAGGATGAGAAGGAGAAGCCGAAAGAGTGGACAGGAAGAAATCTTCTCCTGCCATAATAGTTTTCTGGGCCAGAGGAGTGCAGGATCCCATGGGGGGAGTCCGACATCTAGGGTAAAGAAAGTGGAAAGAAGGGAATGGAGACTTGGAACCCATGGGAAGGAAACATCCAGGGATACTGGGAGGGGAAATGGAAGGACTTCCACACGCAAGAGTCCCAGGGCTCACCCACTCACCTCCAGATATGCCCTGTGCCCAGCCCTGGGTGCTGTCTGCACTGCCCTCTGCCCTCCCCTGCCAGTGCCCACATCCAGAATCTTCTCAGTGACCAGGGTTTCCTTCAACTGTATGTTGTCAAGGGCCATGCACAGGGACATTTCCCAACCTTCACACCCACTGCTCCACCTACCCTCCTGAGAGTAACAGGACCCTTGCCTGGGGTGACAGCTGCTCCCCAGACACGGGGTTGGGAGCAATCCTGAAGTCCCAGGAGGCATTCAGAGGGAAGAGGCGTCTGGGAGACACTCCCTCACCCCGAATGTGAAATCCCTCAGATTTGCCTCTGGCTTGCAGATTTCTTCCCCGCTACCTAAGTCCTTCGACAACCAAAATGAGTGACTGAGGCTTAAGTCTGAATCATCCAGGGTTACTAGGGCAGCATCAGGGTGTCTTGGAACTGCACCGAGGTTCTCTCGCCCTGCACAGCAAAGCCAAACACTGACATCGGGATAGCGGCAAGGGAAAGTGAGCTATTTATTGCAGGGCACCAAACAAGGAGAACTGGGCAGCTCAAACATAAGACCCTATGTCCCCTATGGTGCAATGGTGGTAAGGCCAAGATCAGGCCAAGGAAAAGACTTTGATGTTGGGACTCAAAGACCCCATGCTCCTGAGAGAGGACCAGGACAGCAAAGAGAAGGAGTGAGGCAGCTTCTGTGGCTCCCCTGGCCTCTGTGGGGATTGGGGTCTCAGTCCTGCATTGTGGTCCTCAGGACTGGACCTGGCTCCCTGTCTGAGGAAAGAGGCCTGAAGGAGGAGTAAAGGAGAGACCCTTATTTTGCTAAGGGCTTGTGAAGCTAGGGCCTGACTGTTTTCACTAGACTTTTCATGGCCATTATTGCTCTGTGGTGTCAATGCTCCACCTATGGCTCACAGGAGATGATGTGGGCCATGGGTCCAGTTTCGGTGCAGCTTCACCTTCTTTAGGGGAGCCTTATAGGCCAAGGTTTAGCCTCACTATGATCTGCTCTCTCTCAGGAGAGTGACCCCAAGTGAGTCACACCTCCTGCACACCTACCCAGTGAGTGATGAATTAAATCAGCAATCATTTATTCATCTTTGTTTTGCGCAGTCAGCCTCTTTGTGTATGCGTGTTCAGCACAGGCGCGTACGTCAAGAGGGTAAAATAATCAAAGCTTCCACACTATGGAGGCTTCAGATTAAATATCAAGCTTTTGCTTTGCTTTGGGGGAGACAACATAGCTTGACCTTGATTGATCTGGCACAAGAGCATTGAGGGACTTGGAGCCTCCTGAGGACCCTCCCTGGTCATATTTGTATTGTTGTCAGAAAAGACGGTGCTGATCCAGACCCCAGGAGCAGGTTCTTGGATCTCACATAGGAACACTACAGTCACAGAGCACATAAGTTATTGAAACTACTCTGTTAGAGAGTAGGGCATCCTCAGAAAGCAGGAGGAGGAGGTGCTGGCCTTTGTTATGGGTTAGTGCCTTCCTTAAGACTGGGCACTAGCAACCAGCAGGAGCTATGATTAAACTTAGAATTGTGCAGAGGTGCTAACTAACGATAGGGGCTATTGATGTTATCAATGACCATTAGTCCTTTAAGGAAACTGTTCTCATTAATGTTATCTTGGCAAAGAAGGGCACTCCAGGAAGACACCTGGATATTCCACACAGGCCAGGGAACTATGTCCTGTACAGCCACACACATTCTGTAATCATAACCGGTGGTCAACCTGTACATGCCCGTTTCAGACCAAGTAAAGCATTAACCCAGAGTGCCCCATGCCCAAAGGCCCAAGACGGAGTCATGCCATCATGTTTCCATTGGGGTCAGAGACCCAGTGTTCCCTGTATATCTCTCTTCAACACCATGCCCGGACACCAACGCTCATTACAGACAGCCCTATATCAAATGGCTCTGTAAATATCTGACTCACTTCTAGTTTTTACAATTAACACTAATTTGTTCAATATAGGGTTCCCTTTAAAGGTTCTTATATGCTGGATTTTCATCCTGAAGAAGAAAACTGATATGCCTGGCAAAATTCTACAAAATAAAATTATACGGAGACTAGAATCTGTAAATTCTCTCTCCTAATGCTTCCTGTGTTGAGTGCACACTTGCAAGATCATCAGAACACTGAAGACATTGACAGCTGGGGTCCCTGGAAACAATGGCAATTCAAGGAAATTTCTGTCCAGCACACAGCAGGGACTCAACAAAGGGTAGCATAAAGTAAAAGATGAGCCCAGAAGTGACTTTCATCCCTGCCACTGGAGGAGTTGGTGTGTTGGGATATGGTGGAGGACCTGAGAGATGGCACAGGGAAAGTGCAATGACTTTAAGTGAGGGCCAGTCACTGAGGGCCACAGAAGGCACAGGTGAGGGGCAGAGGCCTCAGTTACCCCAGAGAAGGGACATGGGGCCTGTCAGTGCCTACTGACATCTCCTTGCTGGCTCATCCTTAGGTCTATTTCTGTGACCTGAGGATATTCCAACATCCATAGAAAGAAAACAATTGCTCCTTATCTCGGTGGCAAGAATGGCTGGGAGAGGCAGGCACCTTCCTCTTCAACCAATTCCTCAGGTCATGCCTCATCCTGGTCTCCTGAGGGAAGGTGCCTGCTTTTTCCTGCCACTGTTCTCTAAGGCCACCCAAAATGTAGGAAGCCACTTTGGAACTGGGAAACAGGAAGAGGTTGTAACAGTTTGGAGGGCTCAGAAGAAGACAAGAAAATGTGGGAAAGTTTGGTACTTTCTAGAGACTTGTTGAATTGCTTTGATCAAAATGCTGATAAGGACATGGACAATGAAATCCAGGCTGAGGTTCTCTCCGATGGAGATGAGGAACTTGTTTAGATTGTTTGGAACAGGAGGAAAGTGATTCATTACATTTTAGCAAAGAGACTGGCGGCATTTTGCCCCTGCCCTAGAGATCTGTGGAACTCTGAACTTGAGAGAGATGATTTAGGGTATCTGGCAGAAGAAATTTCTAAGCAGCAAAGCATTCAAGAGGTGATTTGGGTCCTGTTAAAGGCATTCAGTTTTAAAAGCAAAAAAGATGATAAAAGTTCAGAAAATGTGCAGCCTGACAATGCAACAGAAAAGAAAATCTCATTTTCTGAGGAGAAATCCAAGCTGGCTACAGAAATTTGCATAAGGAACAAGAAGCCAAATGTTAATTCCCAAGACAAGGGGCAAATTGTCTTCAGGGCATGTCAGAGGTCTTCACGGAAGTCCCTCCCATCATAGGCCAGGAGGCGTAGGAGGAAAAAATGGTCTCATGGGCCAGGCCCAGGGTCCCCGTGCTGTATGCAGCTTGGGGACTTGGTGCCCTGCATTCCAGTTGCTCCAGCCATGGCTGAAATCGGCCAATGTAGAGTTTGGGCCATGGCTTCAGAGGGTGCAAACCTCAAGCCTTGGCAGCTTCCACATGGTGTTGAGCCTGCCAGTGCACAGAAGTGAAGAATTAAGGTTTGGCAAATGTCCATCAATGACAGACTGGATTAAGAAAATGTGGCACATATACACCATGGAATACTATGCAGCCATAAAAAAGGATGAGTTCATATCCTTTATAGGGACATGGATGCAGCTGGAAACCATCCTTCTCAGCAAACTATCGTAAGAACAGAAAACCAAACACTGCATGTTCTCACTCATAGGTGGGAATTGAACAATGAGATCACTTGGACACAGGAAGGGGAATATCACACACCAGGGCCAGTTTTGGGGTGGGGGGAAGGGGGAGGGATAGCATTAGGAGATAACCCAATGTAAATGATGAGTTAATGGGTACAGGATACTAACATGGCACATGTATACAAATGTAACAAACCTGTACATTGTGCACATGTACCCTAGAACATAAAGTATAATTTTTAAAAATTGGGGTTTGGGAACCTCTGGCTAGATTTCAGAGCATGTATGCAAATGCCTGGATGTCCAGGCAGAAGTTTGCTGCACGGGTGAGTCTCTAATGGAGAACCTCTGCTAGGATAGTGTGGAAGGGAAATATAGGGTGCTGGGGCACTGCCTCGCAGAACTATGAGAAGAGGGCCACCATGCTGCTTTTAGGGTCCCATCTCTACCCTTGGCCTTTGGGAGTCTGATTATTATCTTCTTTGGGTTAAATCTGCTTGGTGTTCTATTACCTTCCTGTACTTGCATATTGATATGTTTCTCTAGGTTTGGGAAGTCCTCTGTTATTATCCCTTTGAATAAACTTTCTACCCCTATTCTCTTTCTCTACCTCCTCGTTAAGGCCAATAACTCTTAGAATTGCCCTTTTAAGTCTATTTTCTAGATCCTGAAGGCATGCTTCATTGCCTTTTATTATTTTTTTCTTTTATCTCCTCTATGTTTTTTCAACTGGCCTGTCTTCAAGTTCACTAATTCTTTCTTCTGCTTTATCAATTCTGCTGTTAAGGGAATTCTGATGCATTTTGGAGTATGCCAATTGGATTTTTCAGCTCCAGAATTTCTGCATGATTCTTTCTAATTATTTCAATCTCTCTGTTAATTTTTTCTGATAGAATTCTAAATTTCTTCTCTATATTACCTTGAATTTCCTTGTGTTTCCTCAACACAACTATTTAAAATTTTCTGTTTGAAAGGTCACATATCTGTTTCTCCAGGATTGGTCCCTGGTCCTTTATTTACTCTAGCTTCTCCTCAAAAGCAGCATAGTGATGTTCTTTGGTGGCCCGGCATTGAAGAGTTATGTATTTATTGTAGTCTTCACTCTCTGGGCTTATTTGTTAGCCATCCTTGTAAGGCTTACCAGATATTTGGAAAGACTTGAGTGTTGTGATCTAAGCTGTATCTGCTCTAGGGGGCACCCCACACCCAGTAATGCTATGGTTCTTGCAGAACCTCGTAGAGGTACCACCCTGATGTTTGGGACAAGATCTGAGAGACTTCTCTGGATTATCATGCAGAGACTCTTGTCTTCCCTTACTTTCTTCCATATATACAGAGTACCCCAAAGGTGTTTGTTCCCAGATATCTAAAGCTCAAAGTAGAGTGACACAAGCACCCATGTGACACCAATTCACTATGATCACACACTGCAGCCACCTTACAGTTGGTCTCAACCACAACAACCAGTCCCTGCCACGCCTAGTCATCAAGGCCCAGTGATTCACAAATCTGCAGAAAAGCAAAAGATGAGGGTTACTGGGGTCCTCTGGTTGGAGCAGTGAGTTCCCCAGTTCCTGTGTGGTTCCAAGTGTAGGGAAATCATGCACAGAGTCAAAACCTTAGAATGCACCCGGTATTCTAATTTTATTTATAAGTTTATTGCACTCACACCACCCAACAAATCCTTCCACCTCTTCCTGTCAGCATAGGAGGAGCCTGGACCCAGTCACCACCAATCCCAGGCCATGAGCACTGCTAGACTTCATTCAGATTCCCTCAGTGCCCAAAGTCTTTGCCATTCTGTAGGGCACGCCTCAGCCTGGGACACACCGATCACATTAGTGGCCCCTGGCTTCACCAGGGCTGGGTTCTGTAGCTATCTGGCATGTTCCTGAATCACAACCAAAGCATAATAGTTCAGGTTTAGGTTCCACTCAGATCAGGGTTTGCAATGAATCGCAGACAAGTCTGATATTTTTTCTTCTGAATTATTCTCTAAATGAGGGGTTTTCTCATAGCTAATTTTGAAGAGCTGGAATGTCCTAACTTAGTCTAATGCAAGTTCTGAGGTCACTCCATGCCCCTGGATGGCACCTAGTCTTCAAATGTTGGTTATTTGAACAAGTATTCTTTCCTGATGGTGGTGGGTGCTAATGCTGCTGCATCAGTCCTTTCTTGAAAGCACTGGCTGGCCTCCTGCCCAGTAACGTTCCAGGAAACGCCGAAGTGGGTTTAGGATTGAAAGTGGGGCCTCCACTCTGATCATTGCCCATCTGCTTATTGAGCTGGTAATTCAGAGGATTATGGAAATCCTTCCCCACTCTTCCTCCTCCTCAAGTGGAAGAAAGGCCCCGGAACCCCTGCTGCAAGTCTTTCAGTCAGGAGATGCCTGAATATTCCCAAGTGCCTCGCAGCTTCAGCCCTGTGAGGTCACCTGTCCCCAATCCAAAGCCTCTTGGGCCCACTACTGTACCTCTCCCCAGCCTATGAGGGGCAGTCCCCAGGCTTCAGAATTTCCTCTTTCAAGTTGACTGAGAATATAGAATCCCTGGCAAGCTTCATGTGGCACCTCAAGTCAGTTCTGCTACAGATCAGAGATTCCCCAGGCACTACAGCCTTCCCCAGAGTTGCAGTTTTATGCCTGACTGGCCATTTAAGTTTATTTGGAGACATATGGAGAAACAGCCTCTGAAGGAGGCTGAAGTACTGTCAGGATTTCAGGATCATGGATTTTCCTGTGTTAGGTTGGCTGGAATGCCCTCCATGGATGGCATCAAATGAGTTTGCCTGGGGTTTCTTCTGCTTCAAACAGAGGAGGCAATTGTCTCAGTGCCTGCATTGGGGTTCTTCTCCTGGGAGTACCTAGAGGAGGGCTTCAGCACCATGCCTCCACCCCCAGGCTCAGAGGAGCAGCAGGTTCCTCGCATTCAACAGAAACTTATTTTTTTTTCATCTCTTCTATGCCTTTTCTCAGCAATATGATAGCTGTCCAGCAGCCTTCACCCGATTGCCGGTTCCAAGGAACATGTTTTTGATGCAGAGATAGTTGTTTTGCTTGTTTTTGTTTGTTTGTGTTTTTTTTTTTGAGACGGAGTTTTGCTCTTGTCCAGGCTGGAGTACAATGGTGCGATCTTGGCTCACTGCAACAACCCGGGCCCCGGTTCAAGCGATTCTCCTGCCTCAGCTCCCAAGTAGCTGGGTTACAGGTGCCCACCACCACACCAAAGCGATTTTTTGTAGGCTTTTAGTAGAGACGAGGTTTCTCACCATGTCGACAGGCTAATCCTGAACTCCTGACCTCAGATGATCCACCCGCTTTGGCCTCCCAAAGTGCTGGGATTACAGTCGTGAGCCACTGCGCCCAGCCAGAGATAGTTGTTAACTTGGTGTCCTGGTGTGAGGTGGGGAAGAGATCCGTGAAGCCTTCTACTCCACCATTTATCTCCAACCGCTCCTCAGTGTGTGTGTTTTGTTTGTGTGTTTGTTCGTTGTTTTTTGTTTTGTTTTGTTTTGTTTTTTTGAGATGGGGTCTCACTCTATCACCCAGGTTAGAGTACAGTGGCACAATCTCAGCTCACTGCGAGCTTTGTCTTCCAGGCTCAAGTGATCCACCTACCTCAGCCTCCCAAGTAGTATACACCAACACACTCAGCTAATTTTTTGTATTTTTAATAGAGATCAGGTTTCACCATGTTGCCCAGGCTGGTCCCTAACTCCTGAGCTCAGGTGATCCACCCCCCTCAGCCTACAAAGTGCTAGAATTATGGGCATGAATCACTGTGCCAGGTTTCATTGCGTGTTTTAAATTCAGTGGCCCAGCAACATCTGACCCCGTAATCTGTTTCTTTGCCACAAACACTGATTTATAAACAACATGGGGCTTCCTAGAGGCCCCGTATCCTAGACTTTTACCCTGAAGAAAGAAAAATGAGAAACCTGGGGAGTTACCTCATCTACCATTTGTGCTGAGCCCAGAATCTAAAAATCTTCCCCTAATGCTTTATGCTGAGCTCACACTTCAAGCGACATCATTGAAAACTAGACACTGAGGATGAGGACCAGGTCATCTGGTATAAGGGAATTTCTGTCCAGCACACAGCAGGGGCTCAACAAAGGGAGAGAAAATACGAAAGATGAGTCTAGCAGTGACTCTCACTCCCTGTCACTGGAGTAGTGGGTGTGATGGGACATGGTGGGGGACCTGAGTGATGGCACAGGGAAAGTGCAATGACTTTGAAGTGAAGGTCAGTCATGGGCTGCCACAGAGAGGCCAAGGAGGAGGGGAGAGGAGGCTTCAGCTGCCCCCAGGGAGGGATCTGGGGCCTGTCTGTCGGAATATGGCTGTTGAGAGGTCACCTTGCTACTTTGTCCTTGGATCTATCTCTGTCACCCAAGCCCACCCAGGACCTCGGGAGCACAACACCACCCTCACCTGGCAAGAAGGATGGGAGAGGCAGGGATAGTCCCAACTCTCTCAAACTACCTTCAGGCCACCATCCCCTGATATCCAGGAAGACACACCCTTCCCTCCCACTGCCCCCCAAGGCCACCCAAAATTCAGGAACGCAAGTACTCTTCAGAAGTGGTGGCAAACTTCTGACACTGGACTGTGTAAGTCATCCATTCCTCCTACCAGCAGCTTAGGAGTTCTGCATCCCTATTCCCTTTCCTTGCCTCTAAGATAGACTTCCTGTTGGGACTTTGCTCCTTCAGCAGAGAATTCCATTAGAGGAGATCATTCTGCTCACTCTTTTCTGCCTTCGACTTGTAGTCCTAGAGAGGCTCACAGTGACCTGGATTTCTGGATGGAGTGATTCTGGGTCCTGAGCAAAGGCGGGAACCCAGACTCAGAGAGGGATTGCAATCTCATGTGTCTGGTATCCAAGTGTAACTTCACAAGAACATTCAAATCACTGCATATGGGTGAAACTATCAACTTTTTCAACATCAAAACAATCAAAGGAAGTGCATGCTTTCAAGACAAATAAAAAACTGATTTATTTGTCCTCTGCACAGATCCCTACTGAGGACACCACCTTCCAGCCACTGCTGCTGGGATGACTCGTGAGGCCTATGTAGCCATAAATGGCTGCCCGTCCCACAGGATCTTCATGAGCATGTGTCCCCCACGTCCCAGCCATTTCCAACTCACACCAGACTGGCCCAGAATTAACATATTGCCTATGGGCATGGTAATGGCATGGGCTGAGGCTCCTTCCACCTGCTCACACCCACCCCAGTTGTTAGCACAAGAGGCTTGGACCCTTGAGTGGCCACCTAACATGACAATGCACCCAGGAGCACTATTTGGTTCCTGTTTCTCAGCTGCTTAACTTGAAACTTTCCTACCAACATCTTCAGAGAGCAGAATTATCTCCAGGAGAAAACGTGGACAGGGAGGTAGAAGAAGTGAGATCAGCCCCACTGACCTGATGCACAACGGCCCGCCCACTTTATTTCTCCCAAGATACATCACCCCTCATAAAGCACACCCCAAATCCATGCAACCATGCACCTGATCCTCATTTTCATAGAGCTCCTGGCTGGCTTGGAGAACCCCAGTAGATAATGGCACCACCAGGAAGGTGGGTGGCATGTGCCTTTGGGAGGTAGGAGGCTTGGCATCCCAGCTACTGAGTAGCGAAAAGGGGTGGCAGGCACCAGCGTGATGTTCTGCTGTGCTGGTCACCATGACAAATCCTGCAAGTCTGCTCCAATTGTTCAGCTGATTTCTTATCTGTTAAGGAATGAGAAATGATCCATGTAAAAGCATTTCACCTGTAACCGGGCCTCCTGCTTGATTCAACTAGAGTGAGTGGTCTACAAACCCCATGCCACCCCACAACCCCCAGTCAAGCATTGTCTCAAATATCTTTTTTTTTTTTTTTTTTTTTTTTTTTTTTGAGACAGAGTCTGCTCTGTCGCCCAGGGCTGGAGTGCAGGTCTTCATCTCGCTCACTGTGCTCCGCCCTGGTCTACGCCATTCTCCTGCCTCTAGCCTCCCGACAGCTGGACTACAGGGCGCTCAGCCACCCTCGCCTCCTCGTGGCTAGTTTTTGTATTTTTTTAGTAGAGACGGTTTCACTGTGCCAGCCAGATGGTCTCATCTCCTGGGACCTGTGGATCTCACCCTGCCCTGGCCTCCCAAAGTGCTGGGATTACAGGCTTGAGCCACCGCGCCCGGCCTTGTCTCAAATATCTTTTATCCAAATTCCCTGAGTTGGAGCCCATCCATGGGAAAGTAACAAGTGTTCCACACTAAGTCATGTTTGTCTCTCTTCGGGAATATCTGGACTGCATAAATGATGGTCTCCTCCCACAGAAGTCTCAGCACATGTAAATCAGCTATCTCTAATGCCAGCTTGTTATCAGTTACCAATGCCTCCCTTTCTGGCTTCACTTTGCTCCTCAGTAACGATATTGGGTTCAGATAGACACTGGTCCCAAGTTCTGAGAAGCCTGGATACTTGCTTTTCATGACCAGTTGACCACACAGTACCCATCATGGAAATGGGGCTAAAGGTCTCCACTTTGTGGGTAAAGAAGAGCCTGGAGATCAAACTCTAATGGTCTTCAGACACCAGTGGTAGACCAGGGATTCCACACGAGGGTTTGCTTCTCTCCCCACTCTCCACAGCTTACTCACAGGATGCAACGAACTTCTGGCCATAGATCTGCTTGACCTCTGGGCTGGACCGTCCCAAATCTCCAGGAAGCTCTTTAAGAATCTCTCTTTACTGGTCACAGCAGTCTTGAAATAGCCAGGCTCAATCATAGCCACCTTCACCCTAGTACGAGTTCCCTCCTGCAAGAAAGAGTAGAAGCAGAGGGAAAGATTTCAGGGGTCATGGAAGGTAAAACACAAACAATAAAAGTAAAACTATGACAGCACAACATATGAAGACAACGGGTGATAGAAAGCTTGGAATATTTATTTTCCAGAAATCAAGGGGTCATAGTTATGATGGAATCATTGCCTCTGTATGGGGTTTCCATATTTTACACACTTGAGCTTATTAGCCCTAAATCCTACCACCAAAGCAAGGCAGCACCTTAATGCTGTCCCCTCTTATGTCCTTCACATCCAGTGGATCACCAGAATTCCCACATTTTGCCTCCTCTCCAGTCCTCAGTCCCTTCCCTCCTTTTCCTGCCCCAGGAATCTCCCTGGCCTCTGAGCTGGGTGATGGCAGCTGTCCTCTAAGAAGCATCTGTCTTCAGTCTGGCTCCCCACTTTCAGCCACTGGGCTTCCTGCAGTCAGTGTGTCTGTATAAGCTGATTAGACCAAGGAGCAAATCCCTTTTTTGGGGGTTCCACTCCCAACAGCATAAAGCACAGCTCCTGTTCAGGACCCACAGGCCATCAAGGAGCCCACCTATGCCCACCTGCCCAGCATCCCCCACCAGGCCTGGCCTTGACCTTCACCACAAGAGGACTCTGCAGTACATGGTGGCTATCAAGCCATCTCTTAGCCTAGCCATGCATTCCTTCATCCAGGATCCCTTCACAGCCTTCCCTACCAGGCTGCCAGGTGGAGTTCTCAATCCCCAGCTTGAGTTCTCAATCCCCAGCTCAGAGAGAATCTCCACGACTCTCCCCAACTCCGGTGGGTACCATGGCCAGCAAGGTTGACTTGATCACCAACCTTATAAGCATTGGCAGCTGATTCTAGATCTCTTGTCCCTCTCTCAGGTATCAAGATTTAGGTCAAAGACAAAACCTTGTTGTTGATTAAGATGGATTTTTGTTCTTTCTAGACAGCGGGCCTAAAGCACTAGTTGTGTGGACCTCAGATGCTCACGGTCAAAGGGGCTCTGGACATGAATTCTGCTGGGAAAGGCCATCTTCTGCATGCTGTCTTTGGGCTCCAGAGAGCCACGAAGGAATGGCCTCAGTGCTTGAAGCATTTCTCTCCCTAGAAAGGAAGAGCCCCAAAGCCAGGCACCCATCTCCTGGTGTGGAAATATCTTTCCCTGTTTCTGACTCAGTGAGTGCTCCTGCATCTGCATGAGCATGTGTGTCTCTGCGGCACTAAGGCATGCCCCAGCTTTACAAGTATTTCAGATTCCAGGTAGGAGGGGTCGGGGTCCATCTACTACAGCAAGAGAGGGGTGTGAGCAAGCCACATGCCCATTGTCAGCTGCCGGGAAAGCCTCCCTGGCCAGGGGACCAACACACACTGTTGTACTGATGTTTCTCTGCTCCTTCTCTAGGGTGCAAAGCATTCTTCCATCCAGTTTATCATCTGGTCTGCCTTTGTAGTTCAACAGGCAGCCTGGAAGAACTGTTAGGGTCCTTCCCTGGGATTAGTCATTGATACACAGTATTCTCCTGTCCTTGGCTTGGGAACCTCAGTACTGTGTTCCTCTTGGCAGGATCAGAAGCCAAAGGTCCAGGTCCAATTCTGCCTCTGGTAGTTTCTGACCAGGAGATCCATCCAGGGAAGAGGTATCATTCAAGAAACTCTCTGACCTGAGGCCCCTCCTGCCACCCAGCACTCAGGAAGGTGCTTCCCAGCAGCCCAATCCAGAAAGCGGAAGATGAGAGTGCCGCACATGAAGACAGAGAGGGATCTCATGAAAGGGCCTTACAGGCTGGGATTCAAGGAACTCCCTGGAAAAGACTTCCCCACAAACACAGGAGCAGGAAGACTAGGGCGGGCCCCGTCCCAGACCCATACCTGAGGGAAGCTCCAGGTAGCGGCTTCCACGCCATACTTGGAGATGCAATAGCCTCCACCAAAAAGTGACACCCGCCACAGATGTTTGGAGATCTGATCCCCACGTGGCCCCTGGCCTCTCATACTAAGGGCAGCAGGCTCAGAGTCACGTCGATCACCCCCAACAAGTTCACGTCCAATATGGTCACAAAGTCCTGCTTGGTCAGCATCTCATTGGGGCCCATGGGCAAGGAGATGCCAGCATTATTCACCAGGCCCCAGAGTCCTGCGACAGTGAGAAGATGAGAGAGCATCACTGTGTTGTGCCTGTGCAGGTGGACAGTTAGGATGCAACTCACATCCCAATAAAGTGAAGGCAGAATGACAGGTGTGGGATGGGAAGGAGGGTAAAACAAGCACCACAGTATCTGCAGGGGAGGCTGGACATTCAGCAGCTGGTGGGCCACAGAACCCAGTTCTTTCTTCATTTACTCTTCAGGGCCCACCCCATTGCCTGAAAGACAATAAGCAATTACTTCTATTTAAGAATTGCATGAAATCATGTTAAAGAACTATTGTCCATGTCTGGAAACATGAAGACCAATGTTTGGTTAGTTAAACATGAATGCTGACGACATTATAGACATTCACCTGCATTTTCAGGTATGCTAACACCTTATATAGTGAGTGTTCCGCAACCATCTGTTCATGGAATAAGAGACATGAGAGGGGGAGAGTGAGGGAGAGAGGAAAGACAGAAAAAGACAGACCTGAAATCCTAGGCTTGGGGGAACTTGGAGAACATCCTGTGTTTGATCTCTGGTCTTGAAACATCCTGCATCAATATCCAGTAACATTTTTATAGAAAGCACTGGGGAATTCCAATGCACAGGCTTTGGGAAGAAGTCGAGGTTGCATCACCCCACTCAGTACACAGACTCCACCCTCTGCCCCAGAAAATGTCACCCTCTCCTCCTACTGCATCAGAAGCCCACTCTTCATCCTTCCATCAGTCCCAAGTTCACTCAGCTCTGGGAAAATCTCTCTGGAAGACGCAAATACACAATCCCCAAGACTTCAAGTCTAATAGAGTTTTCAACCCACAGAACCAGGGGGCATGAGCACAGGGTCCCTTGAGTCTGGGCAGGGGTGGCAGTTGCTGATCTGGAAGGGTTGGCCTAGGCATAAGAATCCATCCGCTGCTCAATAACAGGCCCTGCCCTGATGCAAATGCAGATTCCTCCACCCAGACATCTCACACTTATAGAGATGCTGGCCAATAAAAGTCCACCAAGACGATATTTATGATGATAAAAAGCTGGAAGGAATTTCATATCCAACCACTCAGTATGGTTTACATAGGTAAGGCTATTGGAATGATACAGTATTCTAAATAATTAGATACAATTTTATAAAAATGGTCATTATGGTGTAAAAAATGTTCATCTTCTCCAGAGAATCTAAGCTGACTGAAACTAAGAACAAAGTATAAAATCCTAAATATATATAATTGTAAAAAGGACTTATGTATGGATGACAATTTCAGGGAAACTTTTGTTTTCATCTTTATTCTTTTCAGTATTTTCAACAAAGATCATGTTCTGCATTTATTGTTACATAAAATAAATCCATGTTTCTTTCTTCCCCTGTAATAAGACAGATGAATTAGTGTAGTGAAAAGAAGAAAGAAAGAAAAAGTAACCCCTTACTAGTTCTGCCTTCCTTAAGCCGTCTTTATGCTGATACCCTCCTCTGAAGATGGAGATGGTCGTAGCCCTTGGCAGATGCTGATAGGCCCTAGCAAGAACAAGGTAAAGTGCTAGGAACACAAGCCTGGCTCCAGCACAGCTACAGCCTCCGTGCACCCTTGCAGCCCCGTGCTCCCTTCTCAACCATGCTCCAGCAAGTCTCCAGATCTCTAACCCAGGCTCTCAGCATCAAACAATCCATGACTTCTGCTTAGACAGGAGGGAGAGGATAGAGAGGAATTCTGGAGAGAAAATCTCATCAGGGCAAACTCTCCCCAAGACTAGACACCTCCAGTGTCGGGATAGGTTAAGGATTGGAAAGAGATGGGGCTCAGGCCAGCCTGATTAGTGAGAAATACTAGAAAGCTACTGTCACTTCAACCTGGAAAGACACTGTAGAAATCTTCCCAGGGAGCAGACAGGAGGTGGTCCCTTCAAACAGAGGGTAGACACAGACAGACTTGAGAAATCTGGGTGGTTACCTCTTTCCCCCACGTGTTCCTTCACCCACTGGGCAGCTGCAGCAACACTCTCTGTCTTGGTGACATCCAGGGCCACCGTCTCCAGCCTGTCTGAAGTCTGGCCCCTCAGCTGCTCAGCTCCTTTCTCTGTCAGACACGCAGCCAGCACCCCAAGCCTCGTGCGCCCAGCTGTCTGGCCAGCAGTTTCCCGAAGCCAGAGTCACAGCCCGTGATGAATACATACCTATCTCTCAGGTGGCTCAGCACCTGCCTCTCCCGGTACCAATGCAGAAGGTGGTACAGACCCACGAAAACTGCCAGGTAGAGCCACATGGCTTTGCAGAGGACAGACACAGACAGGCTGTGGGGGAACCCAGAGTCTGGCCTCTGTTGACACAGGAGGATTTAAGAACACAGAGGGTTGTGGTAGGCAGGGAAACCCTCAGGCATTTTGGTCAGAATCCGCCTTCTCCCTGATCGTCTTTCTGTAACGTGATGATTCTGGGTCTCCACCTCTCTGTTTTTTGAACTGCTTCTGCAGTACTCATGCACACCTTTGCACACACCAGGTCCTGCCCAGTAGGAAGATATTATCTGTTGGCAATGTGTCCCTAGTCTCCTGATTTCTCTTGCCTTGCTGTGCCCACTACATGCATGCTGTGTCCATGAAGGAGCACACACATATATTCACACAGGAACACACACAGAGCCCACACAGGCTCACACACAGCTGCCCACACACACTCTCCATGGAAAACACATCCCTTTGCTGTAAGTACAGGGGTCAAAACTGTCTCTACAAATTTCCTACTCCAACACCCCTGGTCCGTGACCTTCTGAACATAGAAAGACCTTATTGAGTAGCTACACACATGGTTTCCAGGCAGATTAGGTGGAAATCCCTCTCTGAGCCTGAGTTTCCTCATCCTGTTCAGCACCTTAGAATACCAATCACTCCTCAGAAAACTAGGACACGGTCAGGCTCTCTAGGATGAGAAGGAGTAGACAAAGGGTGGGCAGGAACAGGTTCCCTCCTGCTATAGTAGTTTTTTGGGGCAGAAAGATTGCAGGATCCTATGGGGGTGTCCAACCTCAGAGGTAAAGAAAGCACAGAGAGGATGGGCAACTAGGAACAGCTCCAGTCTGCAGCTCCCAGCGTGATCACGCAGACATGGGAGATTTCTACTTCCAACTGAGGTACCTGGCTCATCTCACTGGGACTGGTTGGACAGTGAGTGCAGCCCACGCAAGGCAAGCTTAAGCAGGGCAGGGCATTGCTTCACCCTGGCATATGTATCTCCTTTCCTGGGCAGCCAAAGAAAAGCATGACGGATCGTACCTGGAAAACACTACTGTGCTTTTCCAACTGTCCCAGCAAACGGCACACCAGAAGATTGTCCCATGCTCAGCCCAGCCGTCCCACTGGAGTCTGCTCACTGCCAAGTACAGCAGTCTGAGATTGATCTGTAGCTAAGCAGCCCAGCAGGAGGGATGGTTGTTCACGCTGCTGAGGCTTGGAGTAGGGAAACAAAGTGGCTAGGAAGCTTGAACTGGGTGGGAGCCCAACGTGCACCACACAAGGTTTAAGCTGCTCTATAGACCCACCTCTTGGGGCAGGGCATAGCTGAACTAAAGGGCAGTAGAAACGTTCACAGACTTAAACATCCGGTTCATGCAGCCCAGCCTCCACAGCGATTGTGATGGTCCCCAGGTCCCACTTCTCTTCAAACTGTCTTTTCTCAATCCTTGACTCTCGTACTTTGTGACCCCATACCCGGCAGGTTGGGTCTGGCAACCCCAACATCTCGGCACCCGGGCATGTAAGAACAAAGACCCCAATATGATGAACACCAGTTTGCCAAAACAAAAAGGACGCACATCATCAGACATCGAAGAATCTCTAAAAAGCTCCAAACAGGAAAGCTTAGCATCAGAAACCAGAAGTGGCAATAGGACCAAAGAAGTAAGCAATTTTGCATTCTGCTTATTTAAAATTTCTTAAAACATTTTTATGAAGGGGAGGCAGACCAGTACCTCAAAATTTGGAATTAACACTCTTCGTTGCTGTGCAGGCTTTGCCCTGGTTCAGGGTTTCTAAGGATATGGAGTTAGATGAATGGGAGAAAGGTGGCAGAGATTTTTAAAAAGCACATATAAAAGGCAGAACAATTCCTCTACTTCAAGATATTAAGCCAGGAGCAGCACCAGTCTGCAGCTCCCAGTATGATGCAGAGGACAGACATTCTGCATTCAACTTCCAATTACAGGGTTCATCTCTCTGGGACCAGTCAGACAGGCAGGTGCAGCTTTTGCCCGAACAGAGTGGTGCATGCATGCCTTGCATAAAGGAAGCCCCTGAGGACTCAGAATTCCCTTTCCTAACAAAGGGAAACATGACAGACTGATGGATTGGAATATTACCGGGACCTCCCACCTAGCCTACATTTTACCATTGCCTTAGCAATGGCACACAAGGAGAGATTATATCCACCTGGCTTGGAGGGGTCCCCATGCCTAGAACCTTGCTCCTCTTTAACACTGCAGTCTGAGATGGGAACTGCAAGACCAGCAACAACTACTCAGGCTGGGGAGGAGGGGTGTCCCGCGTGCCATACAGGGAATGAGCCCCAAAGCGTCCCGGAATCTCGAGACACAGGTGAGCCCACCCACAGCTCCAAGGGGAGAGACCCTACCACCTCTATAGACTCCGCCTGCAGAGGCAGGGGGAGACATGGCCTGAACAAAAACTGTGACAGAAACTTCTGCAAAGAGACCAAGCATCCCATCTAAGCATGAGTGTAGTGGTTTTCCCAACGTAGTTTTGAGAATCTTGAGAATGGACAGACTGCCTCTCAGTGGGTCCCTGACCCCCAGTAGCCAACTGGGAGACGCCTTCCCAATGCTTAGCGACTGACCCCAACACTCATACAGCGGGTGCCCTCTGAGACAAAGCTTCAGAGGGAAAGGGATCGAAGGCAGCAACATCTGCTGTTCTCTGACCATTTGCTATTCTGCAACCTCACTGGTAATCTAGGAAAACATTTTTCTGAGTACCACCCCTCCCAGCAAACTCCAACAGACACAGCTGAGGGGATTCTTTGTTACAAGGAAAACTTAACAAGCAGAAAAAGGGCCTCCCACCCAAAATCGTCGTCTGTACATCACCATCATCAAGACCAAAGATGAATAAACCCACAAAAGAATCAGGGGGAGAAACAGAGCGAAAAGAGATTTGAAAATTCTAAAAATCGGTCATGGCCTCTTCTCCTCAAGATACGAGGCTCTCCTCTGTAACAATATGAACTTAAGCTGGATGGAGAATGACTTTGACAAGTTGAGAGAAGAAGGTTTCAGATGATCAGTAATTACAAACTTTTCCAAGCTAAAGGAGGATGTTCAAATCCATCACAAAGAAGCTAAAAACCTTGAAAAAAGATTAGATGAATGGCTAACTAGAATAAACAGTGTAGAGAAGTCCTTAAATGACCTGATGGTGCTGGGTGTCCATGGCATGAGAATCCACGATGCATGCACAAGCTTCAGTAGATGATTTGATCAAGTGGAAGAAAGAGTAACAGTGAGAGGTCAAATGAATGAAATAAAGTGAGCTGATGAGCTGAGGAACTAATGACTAATTGAATTTCTCCGCTATAATCAGAATCAATTATTCTCATATGCACAGTGACAACTTTCAACCTTAGACTAGACTTTCCAAGTAATAAACCAACTGTTTAACCCCCAAAGGGACCTTTTTTGGTGACTCTCCAGGAAGCAAGCAGATGGGAATTGTACTGCAGAGGTCTACGACGGCACTGCCTACTGTGGCAGGGGACAATTGTTGTACATTTGTAAGGGCACTGGCTGTGCTGGATATGCCTCAGTTTGTTGAGGGGCCCAAGGCAGGCCACTCTTCCCATATCCCGAGACAGGTTGTCCATATTTGCTAATTTTACAATGACACTGACTTGCCCAGTGATTGCCTTTTTCACAATGGAGGCATACACTGGGGCTTTTCTGTTGTTTGATGGTAGTAGCTCTCACCTTTTGGCTTCCTTTTCTGCATTCTTTTTTTGTGTGTCCAAATTGCACACAACTGAAACAAGAGCCTGAGAAATGGGGTATATTCTTTCTGACTTTTTAATCCAGCCATAGCTTGAGCCAAAGAGCCTATGTTGTTACCTCCATGCCATTGCAAGCCTTAATATTCAGCTAACTGAGCCTTCCGTCTCAGGGGGTCTAATAGAAGTTTTACACTCTGCATTAGCCTTATTGTATGCAAGCCTCAGCAACGGTGGACAACCGTCCTCCTGCTGGGCTGCTGCCTCACAGATCAATCTCAGACTGCCATACTAGCAGTGAGCAAGGCTCCACGGGTGTGGGACATGCTGAACCAGGCATGGGATACAATCTTCAGCTGTGCTGTTTGCTAGGACAGTTGGAAAAGCATAGTATTTGTGTAGGAGTGTCCTGTTCTTGCATACAATAAGGCTTGAGCTGCTTGAGCTGCTTTTTCAGTTATGGCTTTATACACAGCCTCTTGGAGCCGAGCAGTAGACTCAATATATGATTCTTTAGGTCCCTGTCAGACAGAACTGAAGGAAGGATATTTTCACCCTAAAACATTTATCCTTTCCCATGCTCATAAGCCTACAGAGCACAGTTGAGCAACAGCAATATCCTCCACTACTGCTTGATTTTCTAGTCAACCCCAATCAGGTCTGACTCCCATTAACTGTTCAAAGAAAACAGTCACAGGTGGTTGTGTTCATGTATTTTCCCTTGCCTGAGTTTGAGCTTCATCAACCCACGGCAGTCTTTAAACTGAAAGTACTGAGATGGAGTGAGAACAGATTTTGTTAAAGTATCCCAATCATATGGTATTAATCTATTATCAAGAGAAAGATTTTTAAATAAAGTTTGCAAAAAAGGAGAGTTTGGCCCATATTGACTAATGGCTTGCTTGAATTCCTTTAACAGCTTAAAAGGAAAGGTAGTCCAATTAGCTATATTCTGTCCTCCCTGCTGGATTATAGTTATGGGAAATTGCCATGCTTCAAGGTCTCCCTTGGCTCTAGCCTTTTGAATAGAATTTTGTATAGTGCCACCAATGTCTCCAGGTTTTAATGTTGCAACTACAGGAGCAGTAAGGTTTGTAGCTCATTCATCTTCTTGCCCATTAAGGGGAGAGAGAGGAGATGGTCTTTCACTTAATTCAGCAAGTGGTGTTGATGGGTTAGTAAAACACACTTTTTTCAGTTTCCCTTTCTTTTCTTTAATTTCCTCCGTTTTCTGTTCCCCACATTCAGAATCTGAATTTAATTCTTTACACTTGTCCTCCTCTTCCTCATCTGAATCTGCCTCATCATCTGTTTGAAATGGCTCAAGAGCTGCTTTTACTAGCACCCACATTGACCAAATCAAGACTGGAATTTTTGCTCCATCTTTATATGCTTTTATTTTTTCAAAAAGAAGAAATCATGAAGGTTTATTATAGAAAATATAGACATTACAGAAAATTATTTAAAAGGAAATAGGAATCACTTAAATGCAACTTCTGAGAGGTAATACTATTAACACATGGCATGCAACACAACAATTTTTCTTTGTGTATAATCATATGATTTTTTAAGTGTTTGATATAGAATTAGAATCACACTTTTCAAACTGTTTTTTAGCCTGCTTTTCTCCTGTAATTATAAATGATTAACATTTCATTTGTCTTTATGCAACAGTTCATAGAGTGGACTCTGGATCTAGCCTATCTGGAATTTGGAATTCGCCTCACTACTGTGTGTGTGACCCTTGGGCATGTCCTTTAACTGAAATAGTTTCTGCAAATTCCTCATCTTTAACATAGGGATAATAATGGTTTTTTTCTATTTCCTAGGTGTCTCGCTATTCTAAAATAAAGGAAAGAGCACAAGAGAGATATTGTGCTTGATGTCCGGGGAGACATCACATGTTGGCAGGATCTGTGATGTTCCCCAATCTGTAAAACCAGCAAGTTTTTATTTGCGTAATTTATCCCAAGCTCTCATACACAGCTTTGTTACTTGTTTCGTGGTAAAAGTATAAAAGTTCAATTGGGCATAAGTATCAGAGGAACTATCAGAGCCTGTGAACTGAGCTTGTGTAACTAGAATGCCATTAGTCCAATTTAGTTGAGCCTGCAAACCAGCCTCTTCTGACCACCAAGTACGAAATTGTAAATGCTGAGATGGGGTCAGAACAGCTTTTGCCAAAAGGTCCCAGTCTAAAGGAAGTAAAGTGACCACTGTACAAAGAGTTTGTAATACCATTTTAACATAAGGAGAAGTAGGGCCATACTGAGTACAAGCAATCCTTAAATTTCTTTTAAAAGGTAAGATTAAGAGGTACACAATGACGAAATTCCCTTGGAAGTTATTATGTGGTCTAGTGCAACCACCAGACAAGTCCACGATCTAATCCACTTGTTTTTTGTTTTGGCATAGTAAGTGCTGTACTGAAGCTCAAGCAGGTAAGCATCCGCATGAGCTGGCATAGAAGTGACAGGAAAAGCATGCATAGATAAGGGAAACTGAGGCTGAGAGGGTTGGACTGGAATGAGAGTGAGAAAGGGGGATTGGGGGAGCAGGAGGAGCACAAGTATACTGGTGATAACTGGCATTCATGTGTGAAGAAGGATATGAAGCAGCAGTCTGAGTGGATGGCAATGTGACCAGCTGAGGACCTGAAACGACAGGAGGGTAAGGGGCTGAAGTGGAAGGGGGAGGGCCTGAAGAATTATAGGTAAATTGTAGCTTGGTCCCAGAGCCATTAGGTGACTCCAGAGGTTTGAAAAGAGAAGAATTAGCGTATATATCGTCCTGGGCTGTGTGAGTTGGGGCCACAGCTGCTGCAAGTACTGGCTCTTGGAGAAAAGAAATAAGATCATCAGCAGGTGACCATAATCTAAAGTCCCCAGTGTTAGACATTGAATTTTCACCATTTTCAGGTGGGGGAGGAGTAGCTGAAAGGAGAGGCTGATCAGATTACGAAGGCTGTGTGGGAGAAGAAGGTTGAGGAGGAGGTGGAGGGTTGTCAGTTCAGAAACTGTGGTAACTATAGGGGGTCACTGGATTGATATGTCATCAAGATGGCTCGTACCAAGGCCCAATCACCCCAAATGGTGACAGGAACATAATTCCCTGTGGAGACCGGTTCCCTGAATGTTGCAGCAACACAATCCCATACTTCTACATCTATGTCCAAAACCAAGGACAGTATTGTTCCACTGTCCCGAAGAGTGACCATATTTTCCATGGGCACTAACAATTCTGTTTTAACAATAACAGGAGTTTAATATAGCAGAGATAAGTATGATGTTTGGAATTCTGCATGACCCATAGTTAACCCAGACCATATACAGACTACTCATCAGTCGTCAGGGAGTCGAACACATATTTCTGTGAACCAAGCTGATGTTGTTTCACTGCATCTGCCAAAGGGAATCAGGTTCCCACATGCACTTAGGAAAAAACAAAGACCACGTTGGCATGCCAGGATATCGTGGGGAACCCACCGATATTTCTCTATCATATGGGTTCTTTCTATTTCCTAGGTGTCTCTGTAGCTATTTGAGAAATAAAGGAAAGAACACAAGAGAGAGAAATTTGCAGCTGGGTTTCCGGGAGACATCAAGATGTCGGCAGGATCCGTGATGTTCCCTGAGCCATAAAACCAAAGCAAGTTTTTATCAGTGATTTTCAAAAGGGAGGAGTGCACGAATAGGTGTGGGTGATCACATACTCACAAGGCAATAAAATATCACAAGGCAATGGAGACAGGTGAGATCACAGGACCACCGGAGAGGTGAAGAAATTGCCAATGAAGTTTCAGGTACATACGTCATTGATAACATCTTATCAGGAAACAGGGTTTGAGAGCAGACAACCTGTCTGACCAAAAAATTTATTAGGCAGGAATTTTCCTCATCCTAATAAAGCCTGGGAGCCATGAGATCACCGGGGCTTATTTCATCCCTTGACTAATTATAAAGACAGCTTGCCTTGAGAGGGGCCATTCATAGTCTACCTCAGGGCATACTCCTCTTCTCAGGATGTTCCTTACTGAGAAAAGACCAGCAATATTTCCTGTTTGCTTTTAAAGAGGAGAAATATGGTTTGTTCCATCTGGCTCACTGGTGGCCAGAAGTCTTATTCCCATGTTCCCTGAACATTGCTGTTATCCTGTTCTCTTCAAGATGCCCAGAGATTTCATATTGTTCAAATGCACATGCTCTACAAACAATTTCCAGTAGCTGACACAATCATCGAGGGTCCTGAGGCTTACATTCATCCTCCTCAGTTTATGAAGAAGGGTTATGGATTAAGATATTAAAGTAAAGACAGGTAGCTAGAACACAGGGTATTGATTGGGAACTGATAAGTGTCTCATGAAATCTTCACAATTTATGTTCAGAGATTTGCAAATACAGGCATGGAAATTATAAAAGTATTAATTTGTGAAGTAATAAATGCCCATGAAGTCTTCACACTTAGGGTTCTTCTGCCAATGCTTCAGCCAGTCCCTCTGTTCGGGGTCCCTAACTTCCCGCAACACATAATAATGGTTCCTACTTCACAAAGTGTTGTCAATATTTAAGTGAGTCAACATTTGCCAAATACTTAGAACAATGCTGGCAAGTAGTGTGGGCTTCATGGGGCTAGCTAAAGCCACTGTAACTACTACTACATTTTCTTCTACAACATCATTTTTTAAAATTATACTTTAAGAGCTAGGGTACATGTGTATAACATGCAGGTTTGTTACATATATATACATGCCATGTTGGTGTAAGCACCAAGCACTTGTCATTTACATTAGGTATATCTTCTAATGCTATCCCTCCCCCAGTCTCCCACCCCATGACAGGCCCCAGTGTGATGTTCCCCACCCTGTGTCCAAGTGTTCTCATTGTTCATTTCCCACCTATGAGTGAGAACATGCAGTGCTTGGTTTTCTGTCCTGCACAGTTTGCTCAAATGATGGTTTCAGCCCATCCATGTCCCAAAGACATGAACCTATCTTCTTTTATGGCTGCATAGTATTCCATGGTGTGTAATGTACGTGATTTTCTTAATCCAGTCTATCATTGATGGACATTTTGGTTGGTTCCAAGTCTTTGCTAGAATACCACCGCACAAACATAAGACCGTGCTCCTAGCAGCATGATTTATAATCCTTTCTTTGGATATATGCCCAATAATGGGATGGCCAATAAATGGTATTTCTCGCTCTAGATCCTTGAGGAATCGCTAATTGTCTTCCAATGGTTGAACTAGTTTATTAGGGTCCTACCCAACAGTGTGTAAAAGTGTTCCTGTTTCTCCACATCCTCACCAGCACTGTTGTTTCCTGGCTTTTAATGATTGCCATTCTAACTGGTGCAGATGGTATCTCATTGTGGTTTTGATTTGTACTGATGGCCAGTTATGATGAGCATTTTTTTCATATGTCTGTTGGCTTTAATAAATGTCTTCTTTATAGCGTCTGTTCATATCCTTTACCCACTTTTGGATGGGTTGTTTATTTTTTTTTTTTCTTGTAAATGTGTTGGAATTCTTTGTAGATTCTGGATATTAGCCCATTGTCAGATGGGTGGATTGTAAAAATTTTCTCCCATTCTGTAGGTTGCCTATTCACTGTGATAGTAGTTTCTTTTGTTGTGCAAAAGCTCTTTTAGTTTAATTAGATCCCATTTGGTTTAATTTTGGGCTTTTTGTTGCCATTGCTTTTGTGTTTTAGTCATGAAGTCCTTGTCACAAGTTTCCATGTCCTTAAATGGTAGGTTTTCTTGTGGGTTTTTTTGGCCTAGGTTTTCTTGTGGGGTTTTGATGGTTTTAGGTCTAACATTTAACTCTTTAATCCATCTTGAATTAATTTTTGTATAAGGTGTAGGAAGGGATCCAGTTTCAGCTTTTTAAATGTGGCTAGCCAGTTTTCCCAGCACCATTTATTAAATAGAGAATCCTTTCCCCATTTCTCTGTTTCTTGTCAGGCTTGTCAAATCAGATGTGGTTGTAGATGTGTGTGGCATTATTTATGAAGGCTCCTATTCTGTTCCATTGGTCTGTTCACATTCTGCTTTGGTACCAGTACCATGGTGTTTTGGTTACTGTAGCTAGGTAGTATAGCTCTGAAGTCAGGTGTTTGATGCCTCCTATTGTCTTTGGCTTAGGATTGTCGTAGCAACACGGGCTTTTTGGTTCCATAAGTGAGCATTAAAGTACTTTTTTCCACCTGTGAAGAAAGTCATTGGTAGCTTGATGGGAATGGCATTGAATCTATAAATAACTTTGGGCAGTATGACCATTATCACAATATTGATTGTTCTTATCCGTGAGCACAGAATTTTCCATTTGTTTGTGTCCTCTTTATTTCATAGTATATATTTGTAGTTCTCCTTGAAGAGGTCTTTCACATCCCTGTGTTGGATTCCTAGGTATTTATTCCCTGAAGCAATTGTGAATGGGAGCTACTCCATGATTTGGCTTCTGTTTATTCTGTTATTGCGTATGTGAATTCTTGTGATTTTGCACATCAATTTTGTATCCTGAGACTTTGCTGAAGTTGCTTATCAGTTTAAGGAGATTTTGCATGAGACAATGGGACTTCTAAATATACAATCATGTCATCTGCAAACAGGGCCAATTTAACTTCCTCTTTCCTGATTGGAATACACTTTGTTTCTCTATTGCCCAATTGCCCTGGCTAGAACTTCCAACACTATGTTGAATAGGAGTGGTGAGAGGCATCGTCTTGTGCCAGTTTTCAAAGGAATGCTTCCAGTGTTAGCCATTCAGTATGATATTGGCTGTGGTCGTCATAAATACCTGTAATTATTTTGAGATAATGCCCCACTTCAATACCTAGTTTATTGAGAGTTTTAGCATGAAGAGCTGTTGAATTTTGTCAAAGGCCTTTTCTGCATCTATATATTGAGATAATCATGTGGTTTTTATCTTTGGTTCTGTTTATGATGGATTATATTTTATTGATGTGTGTATGTTGAACCAGCTTTGTGATCCTGCGGGATGGCTTCCACTTGGATCATGGTGGTGGATGAGCTTTTTTGATGTGTGCTGCTGGATTCGGGTTTGTCAGTATTTTACTGGAGGATTTTTGCATGGATGTTCATCAGGATATTGGTCTAAAATTTCTTCTTTTTTATTATGTCTCAAGCAGCTTTGTATCAGGATGATGCTGGCCTCATAAAATGAATTAGGGAGGATTCTCTCTTTTCTATTGATTGGAATAGTTTCAGAAGGAATGGTACCAGCTCCTCTTTAAATTCTGGTAGAATTTGGCTAGGAACTGTCTAGTCCTGGACTTTTAATACATAGGCTATTAATTACTGCCTCAATTTCAGAGCCTGTTCAATTGGTCTATTCAGAGATTCCACTTTTCCATGATTTAGTCTTGGAAGGGTGTATGTGTCCATGAATTTATCCATTTCTTCTAGATTTTGTAGTTCATTTGGGTAGAGGTGTTTATAGTATTTTCTGATGGTAGCTTGTATTTCCATTTCTGTGGGATCAGTGGTGATATTTCCTCATCATTTTTTATTGCATCTATTTGATCTTCTCTCTTTCTCTTTCTTTTATTAGTCTTGCTAGCAGTCTATCAATTTTGTTAATCTTTCCAAAAAACCAGCTCCTGGATTCATTGATATTTTGAAGGATTATTTGTGTCTCCATCTCCTTCATTTCTGCTCTGATCTTAGTTACCCCATTGTCTCAGCCCAAAATCTCCTTAAACTGATAAGCAACTTCAGCAAAGTCTCAGGATACAAAATTGATGTGCAAAAATCACAAGCATTCTTATACACCAATAACAGACAAACAGAGAGCCAAATCATGAGAGAACTCCCATTCACAGTTGTCAAAGAGAATAAAATACCTAGAATCCAACTTACAAGGATGTGAAGGACCTCTTCAAGGAGAACTACAAACCACTGCTCAATGAAATAAAAGAGGACACAAACAATGGAAGAACATTCTCATGGATAGGAGGAATCAATATCGTGAAAATGGCCTTACTGCCCAAAGTAATTTGTAGATTCAATGCCATCCCCATCAAGCTACCAATGACTTTCTTCACAGAATTGGAAAAAATTACTTTAAAGTTCATATGGAACCAAACAAAAACCCGCCTTGCCAAGACAATCCTAAGCCAAAAGAACAAAGGTGGAGGCATCACGCTACCTGACTTCAAACTATGCTACAAGCCTACAGTAACCAAAACACCATGGTACTGGCACCAAAACAGATATATAGACCAATGGAACATAACAGAGCCCTCAGATAATAATACTACACATCTACAACCATCTGATATTTGACAAACCTGAGAAAAACAAGAAATGGGGAAAGGATTCCCTATTTAATAAATGGTGCTGGGAAAACTGGCCAGTCATATGTAGAAAGCTGAAACTGGATCCCTTCCTTACACCTTATACAAAAATTAATTCAAGATGGATTAAAGACTTAAATGTTAGAACTAAAACCATAAAAACCCCACAAGAAAACCTAGGCAATACCATTCAGAAGACCTCTGACATGCCCTGAAGACAATTTGCCCCTTGTCTTGGGAATTAACATTTGGCTTCTGTTCCTTATGCAAATTTCTGTAGCCAGCTTGGATTTCTCCTCAGAAAATGAGATTTTCTTTTCTGTTGCATTGTCAGGCTGCACATTTTCTGAAGGTTTACCATCTTTTTTGCTTTTAAATCTGAATGCCTTTAACACACCCAAATCACCTCTTGAATGCTTTGCTGCTTAGAAATTTCTTCTGCCAGATACTCTAAATCATCCCTCTCAAGTTCAGAGTTCCACAGATCTCTAGGGCAGGGATAAAATGCCGCCAGTCTCTTTGCTAAAACGTAGTGAATCATCTTTGCTCCAGTTTCCAACAAGTTCCTCATCTCCATCTGAGAGAACCTCAGCCTGGATTTCATTGTCCATGTCATTATCAGCATTTTGGTCAAAGGCATTCAACAAGTCTTTAGAAAGTACCAGACTTTCCCACATTTTCCTGTCTTCTTCTGAGCCCTCAGAACTGTTCCAACCTCTGCCTGTTTCCTAGTTCCAAAGTAGCTTCCACATTTTGGGTGGCCTTAGAGAACAGTGGCAGGAAGAGGCAGGCGCCTTCCTGGAGGCCGGGGCTGAGAGGCATGACCTGAGAGTGGATTTGAAGAGGAAAGTTACCCTGCCCTCTCCCAGCCATTCTTGCCACCGAGATAAGGAGCAATTGTTTTCTTTCTAAGATGTTAATATCTCAGGTCACAGAAATAGGACTCCAAGGATGTGTTTAGCAAGGAGATGTCAGTAGGGCACTGAGCAGGCCCCATGGCCCTTCTCTGGGGTGTAACTGAGGCCTCTCGCCCTCATACTCTTGTGTTTCTGTGGTCTCTCATGATCGGCCCTCTACGTAAAAGTCACTTTCCCTGTGCCATCTCTCAGATCCTCCACCATATCCCAACACACCAACTCCTCCAGTGGCAGGAAATGAAAGTCACTTCTGGCTCACCTTTTACTTCTTATGCTACCCTTTGTTGAGTCCCTGCTGTGTGCTGGACAGAAATTTCCTTGAATTGCCATTGTTTCCAGGACCCCAGCTGTCAATGTCTTCAGTGTTCTGATGATCTTGCAAGTGTGCACTCAACACAGGAAGCATTAGGAGAGAGGGGTACAGATTCCTGGTCTCAGTATAAATTTTATTTTGTAGGTACCTTCCCAGGCATATCAGTTTTCTTTCTTCAGGATGAAAATCCAGCATATGGTGCCTTTAGGGAACCCTATGTTGTTGAACAAATTGGTGTTCATTGTAAAACCGAGAGTGAGGTCAGATGTTGCAGGGCCATTCAATTTAGAACATGTAATGAACATTGCTGTCAGGCATGTGAATGTTGAAGATACTGTCAGAGGAACACCTGCTTACCAGGTCTCTGGCTTAATAAAACATGATAGCGTGACTCCATCTTGAGGCGAATAGATAGGCACTCACAAGGCACCTCTAAGGTTAATACTTACAGTCTGAAAACAGGCACATGTCAAACTGACCACCAATTATAATTACAGAATATGTATGGCTATACAGAATATATATAGTTCCTGCTGGTTGCTAGTGCCCAGTCTTGAGGAAGGCACTAATAAAGGCCAGCACCTCCTCCTCCTGCTGCTTTCTGAGGATGCCCTACTCTCTAACAGAGTAGTTTCCAATAAACTTGCTTATGTCACTGTGCTCTGTGACTCGCCTTGAATTCATTCCTATTTGAGATCCAAGAACCTGCTCCTGGGGTCTGGATCAACACCGTCTTTTCTGACAACAATACAATATGACTATTAGGAGTCCTTGTTAGGCTCCTAAGTCCCTCAATGCTCTTGTGCCAGATCAATCAAGGTCAAGCTATGTTGTCTCCCCCAAAGCAAAGCAAAAGCTTGATATTTAATCTGAAGCCTCCATAGTGTGGAAGCTTTGATTATTTTACCCTCTTGACATACACTTGCCTGTGCACAGACACACATACACAAAGCCAACCACACACACAAAACAAAAATGAATAAATGATTGCTGATTTAATTCATCACTCACTGGGTAGGTGTGCAGAAGGTGTGACTCACCCCAGGAGTCCTCTCCCGAGAGGCAGATCATGGTGAGGGCACAAACCTTGGCCTGGGCTCCCCTGAAGGTGAAGCTGCACCGAAACTGGACCCACGGCCCACATCATCTCCTATGAGCCATAGATGGAGCATTGACACCACAGAGCAATAATGGCCATGAAAAGTCTAGTGAAAACCAGTCCAAGGCCCCTATTTCTGACTCTTAGCAAAATAAGAGTTTCTCCTTTTCTCCTCCTTCCAGGCCTCTTTCCTCAGACAGGGAGCCAGGTCCAGTCTGAGGGACCTGTGCAGGGACTGGGGCCCAATCCCACAGAGGCCAGGGGAGCCTTTGCCAGAAGGCCTCTACTCCTTTGCTTTCGTCCTGGTCTCTCTCAGGAGCATGGGGTCTTTGAGTCCCAACATCAAGAGTCTTCCCTTCTGGCCCCTGATCTTGGCCCTTACCTGTGCACCATAGGGGACATAGGGTCTTATGTTTGAGCTGCCCAGTTCTCCTTGTTTGCTGCCCTGCACTAAATAGCTCACTTTCCCTTGCCGCTATCCCGATGTCAGTGTTTGGCTTTGCTGTGCAGGGCGAGAGAACCTTGCTGTAGCCTCTGCCACACCCTTGATGCCCTAGGTAACCCTGGATGATTCAGACTTGCCCTCAGTCACTGCCATTTTAAGGTCAAGGACTTAGGTAGCGGGGAAGAAATCTGCAAGCCAGAGGCAAATCTGAGGGATTTCACATTCGGGGTGAGGGGGTGTCTCTCAGACGCCTCTTCCCTCTGAATGCCTCCCTCTGGGACTTCCAGGGATTGCTCCCAACTAGAGTGTCTGGGGAGCAGCTGTCACCCCAGGCAAGGGTCCTGTTACTCTCAGGAGGAGGAAGAGGAGCAGGGTGCAGTTGGGAATGTCCCTGCATGGCCCTTGACAACATACAGTTGAAGGAAACCCTGGTCACTGAGAAGATTCTGGATGTGGGCCTTGGCAGGAGAGGGCAGAGGGCAGTGCAGCCAACACCCAGGGCTGGGCACAGGGCACATCCAGAGGTGAGCGGGTGAGCCGTGGGACTCTTCCATGTGGAAGTCCTTCATCACCTCTCTTCCCAGCCTCCTGTGTTTCCTTCCTGTGGGTTCCAAGTCTCCATTCCCTTCTCTCCGCTTATTCATTTATTTATTTATTATTTTTATTATTATACTTTAGATTCTTGGGTACATATGCACAATGTGCAGGTTTGTTACATATAGGTGGCTGCCATGTGCCATGTTGCCTGCACCACTAAGTCATCATTTACTGGGTATTTCTCCTAATGCCATATCCCTCCTCTCCCCCCAGTGTCCCACGCCATGACAGGCCCTGGTGTGTGATGTTCCCTCCCTGTGTGCAAGTGCTCTCATTGTTCAATTCCCACCTAAGGAGGAGAAATATGGTGCTTCTCATTTTCTGTCCTTGTGATAGTTTGCTCAGGAATGATGGTTTCCAGCTTCCCTCCATGTCCCTAAAGTGATTACAACTCATCCTTTTATGGCTACATAGTATTCCATGTGTATATATGTGCTACATTTTCATCTAGTCTATTGATTTTGACATTTGCTGTTTTCCCAAGTCTTGCTATTGTGAGTAGTGCTGCACAAAATATGTGGCTGTAAAGGTGTCTTTATAGTAGACTGATTTATAATCCTTTATATGTAACAAATTTGGTAGGGATCACTGGGTCAAATGGTATTTCTAGTTCTAGATCCTTGAGGGAATTCAAGCACACTGTCTCCACAATGGTTTAATTAATTTCACCCCACTCAAATATGTAGTGTTCCTGTTTCTCCACATCCTTCCACCTCACCTGTTGTTGTTTCCTGACTTTTAATGATTGTCATTCATCTGGTGTGAGATGGTATCCTCATTGTGGTTTTGATTTGCATTTCTCTGATGGCCAGTGATGATGAGCATTTTTTCATGTCTGTTGGTTGTGTGTATAAATGTCTTCTTTTGAGAAGGTCTGTCCATATCCCTTTGCCCACTTTTTGATGTGAAGTGTGAGCTTTTTTCTTTGTAATTTATTGGAATTCCTTGTAGATTCTGGATATTAGGCCCCTTTGTCAGATGGGTAGATTGTAAAAATTTTCTCCCCATTCTGTAAGTTGTTGTTCACTGATGACCTTTGTTGTGCAGAAGCTCTTCAATTTAATTTGATCCCATTTGTCAATTTTGGCTTTCATTGCCATTGCTTTTGGTGTTTTAGTCACAAAGTCCTTGCCCATGCCTATGTCCTGAATGGTATTGCCTAGATTTTCTTGTAGGGTTTTCTTATGGTTTCAGGTTTTAACATTTAAGTCTTTAATAAGACTTTGAAATTAATTTTTTGTATAAGGTATAAGGGAAGAGATCCAGTTCTAGCTCACATATAGCTGTAGCCAAGCCCAGTACCATTTATTAAATAGGGAACCTTTCCCGCTTCTTGTTTTTTTCTTTTGTGCTCCACAAGATCAGACGGTTGTAGATGTGTGGTGTTATTTCTGAGGCCTCTGTTCTGTTCCATTGGTATACATACCTGTTTTGGTATGAGTACCACATGCTGTTTTTGATACTGTAGCTTTGTAGTAGAGTTTGAAGTCAGGTAGCATGAGGCCTCCAGCTTTGTTCTTTTGGCTTAGGATTGTCATGACAATGCAGGCTCTTTTTTGGTTCCATATGAACTTTAAAGCAGTTTTTTCCAGTAATCTCAGGAGGAAAGTCATTGGTAGCTGATGGTGATGGCATTTCATCGTATTAATTCACTTTAGGCAGTGTATGGCCATTTTCAATGATATTGAATCTTCCTATCCATGAGCATGGAAATTGCTCTTCCATTGTTTGTCCTCTTTATTTCATTGAGCAGTGGTTTTGTAGCTCTCCTTGAAGAGGTCCCTTTCACATCCCTGTAAGTTGGATTCCTAGGTATTTTATTCTCTTTGCAGCTTAAATTGTGAATGGAAGTTCGCCTATGATTTGGCTGCCCGTCTATTATTGGTGGCAGGGAATGCTTGGTGATTTGCACATTGATTTTGTCTCCCTAAGACTTTACAAGTTGCTTATCAGCTTAAGGCAGTTTGGGGCTGAGACCATGGGGTTTCTTAAGTATACAATCGTGGCCATCTGCAAACAGGGACAATTTGACTTCCTCTTTCCCTCAATCAATACACTTTATTTCTTCTCTTGCCTGATTGCCTCCTGGCCAGAACTTCCAACACTCATGTCAAAAAGGAGTGGGTGAGAGGGCATCCTGTCTTGTGCTAGTTTTCAACGGGAATGCTCTAGTTTTCATTCAGTATGATATTGACTGTGGGTTTGTCATAAATACCTGTAATTATTTTGAGATAATGGCCCCATCAATACTGAATTTATTGAGAGTTTTTAGCATGAAGGGCTGCTGGAATTTTGTCAAAGGCCTTCTGCATCTGCTGAGATAGTCATGTATTTTGTATTTGGTTCTGTTTATATATGATAGATTACGCTTATTTATCTGTACATGTTGAACCAGCCTTGCATCCTAGGCTAGAAGCCTCCACTGATCATGGTGGATGAGCTTTCGATGTGCTGGATTTGGTTTGTCAGTATTTTATTGAGGATTTTGCAATGGATGTTCATCAGGAATATTGGTCTAAAATTCTCTTTATTATGTGTCTGCCAGGCTTTGGTGTCAGGGATGATGTGGGCCTCTATAAAAATGAACAAATTAGGAGGATTCCCTCTTTTCTATTGATTGGAATAGTTTTAGGAAGGAATGGTACCAGCCATCTTTGTACCTCTGGTAGAATTCGGCTACAGAATCTGTCTGGTCCTGACTCTTTTTGTTGATAGGCTATTGATTATTGGCCTCACTCTCAGAGAGCCTGTTATTGATCTATATTCAGGGATTCAACTTCTTCCTGGTTTAGTCTTGGAAGGTGTATGTGTCCAGAATTTATCCATTTCTTCTAGATTTCTAGTTTATATGATAGAGGGCTTAAGCAGTATTCTCTATGATGGTAGTTTGTATTTCTGTGGGATCGTGTTGATATCCTCTCTTTATCTTTTGAGATGGAGTCTTGCTTTGTTGCCCAGGCTGGAGTGCAGGGCGCGATATCGGCTCACTGCAAGCTCTGCCTCCGGTTCACCTAATTCTCCCGCCTCAGCCTCCCGAGTAGCTAGACTACTGGATGCCCGCCACTCATGTTTGGCTAATTTTTGTATTTTTAGTAGAGATGGGTTTCACCACTAGCTTGTGATAGTCTTGATCTCCTGACCTTGTGATCTGCCCGCCTTGGTCTCCCAAAGTGCTGGGATTACAGGCGGAGCCACCACCCGGCCCCTTCATCATTTTATTGTGTCTATTTGATTCTTCTTCTGTTTCTTTTATTAGTCTTCTAGTGGCCCATCAATTTTGTTGATTTTTCACAAAATCAGCTCCTGGATTCTAATATTGATTTTTTGAAGGGTTTTTGTGTCTCCTATCTCCTTCCAGTTCTGTTCTGATCTTAGTTATTTCTTTTTCTGCTAACTCTTTTGAATGTGTGGGGTTTGCTCTTGCTTCCCTAGTTCTTTAATTGTGATGTTAGGTGTTGATTTTAGATCTTTCCCTGGCTTTCTTTGTGGGGCATTTAGTGCTATAAATTTCCTCTACACACTGCTTTAAATGTACTGCTGGCAATCTCTACTATGTTGTATCTTGTTCTCACTGGTTTCAAGGAACACTTTTTATTTCTGCCTTCATTTCAAGCATATGTACCCAGGAGTTCTTCAGGAGCAGGTTAACCAGTTTCCATGTGAAGTTGAGGGTTTTGAGCAGTTTCTGTGGGGTCCTGAGTTCTAGTTTGACTGTACTGTGGTCTGAGACACAGTTTGTTATAATTTCTGTTCTTTACATTTGCTGAGGAGTGCTTTTACTCAACTATGTGGTCAATTTTGGAATAAGTGTGATATGGTGCTGAGAAGAATGTATAGTCTGTTGATTTGGGATGAGAGTTCTGTAGATGTCTATTAGGGTCCACTTGGTGCAGAACTGTGTCTACTCCTGGATATCCTTGTTAACTGTTGTCTCATGGATCTGTCTAGTGCTGGCCAGTGGGGGGTGTTAATGTCTCCCCATTGGCTATTGTGTGGGAGTCTGGAGCCCTTTGTAAGTCTCTAAGGACTTGTTTATGAATCTAAGTGCTCCTGCATTGGGTGCATATATACTTAGGATAGTTAGCTCTTCTTGTTGAATTCATCCCCATTACGAATGGCCTTTCTCGGCCCCCTTTGATCTGGTGGGTTTAAAGTCTGCTCATTTGTGAGACTAGGATTTGCAAACTCTGCCTTTTTTTGTTCTCCATTTGCTTGGTGGTAGATTCTCCTCCATCCCTTTATTTTGAGCCCTTTGTGTGTTCTGCATGTAAACCTGGATCTCCTGAATGCAGCACACTGATGGGTCTTGACCTTTGTCCAGTTTGCCAGTCTGTGTCTTTAATTGGAGGGGATGTGAAATGCATTTCATTTCAAGGTTAATATTGTTGTGGAATTTGATCCTACACAGTGATGTTACTGGTTGGCTTTGCTCATTAGTTGATGCAGTTTCTTCCTAGCTCTGATGGTCTTTGCATTTTGGCATGTTTTGCAGTGGCTTGTACTGGGTTGTTCCTTTCCATGTTTAGTGCTTCCTTCAGGAGCCTTGTATAGCCTGGTGGTGACAAAATCTCAGCATTACGTCTGTACAGGATTTTATTTCTCCTTCATTTATGAAGCTTAATTTGGCTGGATATGAAATTTGGATTGAAAATTCTTTCTTAAGAATGTTGAATATTGGCCCACACTCTCTGGTTTATGGTAGAATTTCTGCCAAGAGATCTGCTGTTAGTCTGATGGGCTTCCCTTGTGTGTGTAACCTGACCTTCTCTCTGGCTGCCCTTTTTTCCTTTCCATTTCCAACTTGTGAATCCTGAGGTCACGTGTCTTGGAGTTGCTCTTTCTCTAGAGAGATATCTTTGTGCTATCTGTATTTCCTGAATTTGAATGTTGGCCTGCCTTGCTAGGGTTGGGGAAGTTCTCCTGACAATATCCCAGTGTTTTCCCAATTTGGTTCCATTCTGCCTGGCCACTTTCAGGTACACCCAATGAGGTGTAGATTTGGCCTTTCACATACTCCCATATTTCTTGAGGCTTTGTTCGTTTCTTTTTACTCTTTTTTTCACACTCTCTTCTTTGCTTCATTTCTATCTTATTTCATCTTCAATCACTGGCACCCTTTCTTCCAGTTGATCGACCAGTTACTGAAGCTTGTGCATTCATCACATAGTTGATGCCATGGTTTTCAGCTCCCATCAGGTCATTTAAGGACTTCTACAATTGCTATTCTAGCTAACCATTTGTCCAGTCTCTTTCAAGGTTTTAACTTCTTTTATGTCTAACTTCCTCCTTTAGCTCGGAGAAGTTTGATCTGAATGCCTTCTCAACTCATCAAAGTCATTCTCCTCTGCTTTGTTCCATTGCTGGTGAGGAGCTGCGTCTTGGAGGTGAGAGAGATGCTCTGATTTTATAGAATTTTCAGCTTTCTTGCTCTGTTTTTCCCCATCTTTGTGGTTTTGCTCACCTTTGGTCTTTGATGATGGTGATGTACAGATGGGTTTTGGTATGGATGTCCTTTCTGTTTGTTAGTTTTCCTGTAACAGCCAGGAAACATCAGCTGCAGGTCTTGTTGAGTTTGCTGGAGGTCCACTGCAGACCTCCTGTTTGTTCGGGGTATCAGCAGCTGAGGTTGCAGCGCAAATGGTTGCTGAAGCAAATGTTGCTGACAGGATCGCTCCTCTGGAAGCTTCATCCCAAAGGGGTAACCAACATGTGAGGCCGGTCTGTCCCTACTATTGGGGGTGCCTCCCAGTTACTCCTGTACTCAGGGGTCAGGGACCCACTTTAGAGGCAGTTCATGTCTGTTCTCAGGATCTCACACCTGTACTGGAGAACCACTACTCTTCAAAGCTGTCATCAGGATAGGGATACGAATCGGGCAGAGGTTTCTGTATCCTGTTCAGAAGCTATGCCCTGTCCCCCAGAGGTGGAGTCTACAGAGGCAGGCAGCCCTCCTGAGGTGTGGTGGCTCCACCCAGTTCGAGAGCCTCTGCTGGCTGCTTTGTTTACCTACTCTCAAGCCTCAGCAATGGCAGGCCTCCCCCAACTCCTCAGCTGCCACATTGAGGAGGCCCGCAAGTGGAACCCTGGAACCAGGCAAAGGATATAACTCCTGGTGTGCCGTTTGCTAAAACCCTGAAAAGTGCAGTAATAGGTGGGAGTGACCTTGGGACTTTCCAAGTGCTGCCCGGTCACGGCTTCCCTTTGGCTAGGAAAGGGAATTCCCCTGGCCCCTTGCACCCCGGGTGAGGTGATGCCTTGCCCCTGCTTTCACTGGTGGCTGCACCCACAGTCCTGGACCCACTGTCTGATATGCTCCAGATGAACCTGGTACTCAGTGTAAATGTGAGGAAATCACCTCCTCTTCACTGATGGGAGCTGTGGACTGGAGCTGTTCCATTTGGCCATCTTGGATCCCCAGCATTCAGTTTTAAAAGCCAAAAAGATCATAAAAGTTCAGAAAATGCAGGCTGGATAATGCAATAGAAGAGAAAATCCTTACTTTCTGAGGAAACTAAGCCATACAGAAATTTTGCACAAGGAAAAGAAGCCAAATATTAACTCAAGATAGCTGAAAATGTCTCCAGTGCTGAGGTCTTCATGGAAGTCCTCCCAATGCATGCCATGAGCCTCAGGAGGAAAAGGCAAAGGATCTCATGGGCCAAGTCCAGGGTCCCCTGTGCTGTATGCAGCTTAGGGACTCTGGTGCCCTGCATCCCAGCTGTCTGTGCCAGGCTTGGAAAAGGGGCCAATGTAGAGCTTTGTCCATGGTTTCAGAGGGTGCAAGCTCAAGCCTCAAGTGCAGCTTCTACCTGTATGGTGTTGAGACTGCTGTGTGCACAGAAGTCAAGAACAATGGGAACCGCTGGCTAGATTTCAAAGCATGTATGCAAACACCTGGATGTCCAGGCAGAAGTTTGCTGCAGAGGCATGTCTCTCATGGAGAATTTCTGCTAAGACAGTGTGGAAGGGACATGTGAGTGCTGGGGCACTGCCTAGCAGAGCTGTGAGAAGAGGGCCATCATCCTCCAGACCCCAGAATGGTAGATCCACTGAGAGCTTGCAGTGTGCACCTGGAAAAGCCACAGATGCTCAACACCAGCCTAGATTGCTTTTCTATGTTTGTGAAAAATGTTGTTGGTATTTTGATGATGATTTCGTTGAATCTGTACATTGCTTTGCGTAGTATGGCCATTTTAATAATATTGTATTGATTCTTCCCATTCATGAATGTAGGCTATTTTTCCATTTTTTGGTGTCCTGTTCAATGTTTTGCCTCAGTGTTTTATAGTTTTCGTTATAGAGATCTTTCAATTTCATTTGCTAATTCATATGTATTCAAATTCCTTTTATTTGTACACAAATGGGATTTACTTCTTAAATTTCTTCATGCTTGTTCATTGTTGGTATATAGAAATACTACTGATTTTTGTATGTTGATTTTGTGTCCTACAAAATTTTGTGTCTCTTCTAGATTTTCCAATTCATTCACATATAATTGCTCCTAGTAGCCACTAATGATCCTTTGAATTTCTGCAGTACCAGTTGTAATGTCTCCTTTTTCATTTCTGACTTTATTTATTTGAATATTCTTCTTTTTTTTTTTACTTTTGCTTAGTCTGACAAAAGATTTGTCAATTTTGTTTAACGTTAAAATAGCAAGTTTTTGTTTCATTGATCCTTTTTATAGTTTTTAAAATTTCAATTTCATTTGTTTCTGCTCTGATCTTTATTTCTTTTCTTCTACTAATTTTGAGTTCGGTTTGCTCTTGCTTTTCTAGTTCTTTAAGATACATTGTTAGGTTATTCATTCTTTTCCTCTTTTTCTTTTTTCTTTTTTCTTTTTCTTTTTGATGTAGGCATATAGCTATACCCTCCCCCTCTTTTAGTTCTGTTTTATATCATAGGCTTCATATGGGTTTTGGAGTTATCATTTGTTTTTAGACATTTTTCCATTTTTCCTTTAATTTTCTTCATTGATCCACTGGTCCTCCCAGGAGGAGCTCTTAAATTCTGCAGATATCGCCAGGGAATTTCCAAATTCTTCTTCTTATTCAGTTTCAATTTAATAGATCAGAGAAGATGCTTGATATTATTTCAATTTTTTCAGTGATTTGCTAATTGTCTTGTGATCCACATAACTATCTTGTGAATGATCCATGTGCTGAGGAAAAGAATGTGTGTTCTGCAGCCATTGGAAGAGATGTTCTGTAAATATCTATTGGATTCATTTGGCCTACAGTGCAGATTAATTCTGATGTTTCCCTGTTGATTCTTCTGTCTGGAAGTTCTGTCCAATGCTGAAAGTGGAGTGTTGGAGTCTCCAACTATTATTGTATTAACGGCCCTCTTTAGCTCTTAATAATATTCCTTTATATATTCAAGTTTGTGTTAAAAATATATTACATATTTAAAATTATTCTTCTATCCTCTTGCTGAATTGAGCCCTTTACCATTATATAGTGACCTTCTTTGAAATCTATTTTATCTGAGATAAAACTCCTGCTCTTTTTGGTTTCCATTGGCAAGAAATATCTTTTTCTATCCCTTTATTTTCAGTCTATGTTTGTCTTCATAGGTGAAGTGTTTCTTCTGTAGGCAACAGATCAATGGATCTTGATTTTTCATCCATTCAGCCAGTCTATGTCTTTCGATTGGTCAGTTTAGGATATTTACATTGCATGTTGTTATTGATGGGTAAGGACTTCTGTCATTTTGTTATTTGTTTTCTGGTTGTTTTATGAACTTCTTTCCCTTCTTCCTTTCCTTCTTGTCTTTTTCTAGTGAAGATACTCTGCTCTGGAGATATGACTTAGTTTCTTGCTTTTTATTTTTTGTGCATCCATTGTGTTCTTTGGCTTGAGGTTACCATGAGGCTTGCAAATATCTTATAAATTCCATTATTTTAACCTTGATAAATAACTTAACACTATTTGTATGCTAAGCAAAACAAGCACAAAGAAAATTAATAAAAACTCTACACTTTAACTTTGTTCCCCAACTTTTTAACTTTTTATTGTTCCTGTTTATAGCTTATTGTACTGACTATGTCTTGAAAAGTTGTTTTAGTTACTTTTTGTGATTCATTCATCATTTACTCTTTCTACTTAGCATAAGAGTAGTTTACACACCACAGTTACAATGTTATAATATTCTGTGTTTTTCTGTGTACTTGCTATTACCAGTAAGGTTTGTACCTTCAGGTACTATGTATTGGTCATTCATGTCCTTTTCTTTCTTACTAAAGTACTCCCTTTAGCATTTCTTGTACAGCAGGTCTGGTATTGATGAACTCCCTCAATTTTTGTTTGTCCAGGAATGTCTTTCTTTCTCCTTTATGCTTGAACGATATTTTCACCACATATACTATTATAGCATTATAGGGTATAAGCTTTTTTCTTTAGCACTTTAAATTGTTATGCCACTGTCTCCTGGCCTGTAAGGTTTCCAGTGAAAATCTGCTGCCAGATGTATTGGGGCTCCATTGTATGTTAGTCATTTCTTTCCTCTTGCTGTTTTAGGTCCTCTGCCCTGCCTGGGAAAGTTTATTTATTGCCTCTGAAGTCAACCTGCAGGTTCTCTATTACCTCCTGTACTCTGTATTATTTATATCTTTGTCTGTAGTTTCTGTGTCCTCTGTTATTATCCCTTTGAATAAACTTCTCTCACCCTATTCTCTCTTTCTACTTCCTCATTAAGGCCAATAACTCTTAGGAATTGCCTGCTTAAGCCTCATTTTCTAGATCCTGAAGGCATGCCTCATTGTTTTTGTATTATTTTTCTTTTATCTCGATGTGTTTTTCTAACTAGCCTGTCTCAAGTTGGATCTAATTCTTTTCTTCTGCTTTATCACTCTTGCTGTTAAGAGACTCTTGGCATTCTGAGTATGCTAGCTGTGGTAATTTTCAGCTCCAGAATCTCCGGGGATTCTTTTAATTATTTCCACCCTTTGTTGTAGAATTTTCTGATGAATTTGTAGGTTTCTCTACATTACCTTTAAATTTCTTTGAGTTTCAACACAGCTATTTAAAATTTTCTGTCTGTGAGGTCACATATCTGTTTCTCCAGGATTGGTCCCTGGTCACTTATCTAGTTCATTTGGAGAGGCTGTGTTTTCCTGTATGGTGTTGATGCTAGTAGATGTTCTTTGGTATCTGGGCATTGAAGAGCTATGTATTTATTGTAGTCTTCACTCTCTGGGCTTATTTGTTAGCCATCCTTCTTGTAAGGCTTACCAAATATTTGGAAAGACATGAGTGTTGTGATCTAAGCTGTATCTGCTCTAGGGGGCACCCCACACCCAGTAATATTATGGTTCTTGCAGAACCTCACAGAGGTACCACCCTGATGTTTGGGACAAGATCTGAGAGAATTCTCTGGATTATCACACAGAGACCCTTGTTCTCTTCCCTTACTTTCTCCCATATGTACAGAGTAACTCTGTGTGTGTTTGTTCTGAGATATTGAAAGCTCAGGGTGGAGTGACACAAGCACCCATGTGTCACCACCATGACTGCATTGGGTCAGACTTGAAGCCACCACAGTGCTGGGTCTCACCCAAGGCCTGTTGTAACCAGTCCCTGGCTACTGCCTATGTTTGCTCAAGGCCCAAGGGATCTACAATCAGCAGGTAGCAAAGATAGTTACGCCTGTGTCCTTCTGTTAGAGCAGTGAGGTCCCACAGTGGGACTTCTGTTCCCCCAGTCTCCGTGTGGTTCCAGAAGTGCTGTGCAGGAATCAAGGGCTACAGTCAAAAACCTTAGAAATGTACCTGGTATTCTACTGGATTGCAGCTGAGCTGGCACTCACACCACCCAACAAATCCTTCCCACTCCTCTCTTCCTTGTCCAAAGGCAGAGGAGCCTGACCTCATAGCCACCACCACCCCAGGCCACATGGAGTACTGCTAGACTCCCATCTATATTCCCTTAAAGCCTAAAGTCTCTTAAGTCATCTTGTGGTGAATGCTGCCTGGCCTGGGACACACCATTCATGTTATGGGCTCTCAATTGGCCCAGGGCGGGTCCAGAACATACCACCCAAGAGTCAAGTCCCAGAATCACAAACCACAATAGTCCACTTGCTGCTCCACTCCACTGTGGTTGTGCTGGCACCTAACGTGCAAGGGCAAGGCAAAGTCTCCTTTACTTTTCCTTCCACTTATCTCAAACAGGAGGTGTCTCTCTCCATAGCCACCACAGCTGGGAATGTCCCAGTCTCATCTGGAAGCCAGCAAGTCTCAGAGGCTCACCCAAGGCTCTCTATGTAGTACCTGGCTATCAATGCTGGTTATTTGGGGCCCAAGGTCTCTTCAGATGGCAGGTGTTGAATGCTGCCAGCACTGGGTCCTTTCTTTGAAAGCACTGGGTTGCCTTCTGGCCCAGGGTCCATCCAGAAATGCCGTATGGGAGCTAGGGATTGAAATGGGGGCCTCTGACTCTGATCATTGCCCTATCTTGCTGTGGCTGAGCTGGTATTCAAGATGCATGATGAAATCCTCCCCACTCTTCTTCCCTCTCCTCTCCTCAAGTGGAAGAAAGGGGTCTCCTTGGGAATCTCAAGCTGTACAGCCTGGGATTAGGGGAGGGGTAATGCCAACATTCCCCTTGGCCGCCCCAGCTTGTGTCTCAGTATGTCACCTGACCCCGTAATCCAGTGCCTCTGGGCCTAGTTCTGCAATACCCCTAGACTATGAGGGGCAGTCCTTGTGGCTTAGACTGCCTTTCAAGTTTACTTGGAGACACAGAGCATTGTAGTCCTTGGTGGCAAGCTTTGCGGGCACTCAAGTCAGGTCTGCTGTGATCAGAGATTCCCCTGTGGCACTAGACCTCGCCTATGAGTTGCAGTTCTTATGGCCTAGACTGCCATTTAAGTTTACTTGGGGGATATGGAGCATTGTAGCCCTTGGTATCGAGGTTCGTAGGCACTCAAATCAGGACTGCTAGGATCGGTGATTCCCCTGTGGCTAGGGCTGGTTTAAATGCTCCCTCTATGGACGGGCATCAGCTGAGTTTGGTCTGGGTTTTCTTTCTGCTCTAACAGGATAGCACTGAGTTCAGTGCCTCAACATTGCTGTGTTCTCCCTCCCGCAGCACCCAGAGAGGCTTTCAGCACCATGCCTCCACTGCCAGGGTTTGGGGATCCGTAGTGTCTGATTCACGACTCTTTTTTCTACCTTTACAGTACCTCTTTCAGCAATATGAGGTTGAAACCAGGTTAAAGAGTTATCACCTGACTGGTTCTTCTGAGGGTGTTTTTTGATGTGGAGATAGTTGTTAACTTGGTGTCCTGGTGTGAGATGGGGAAGAGAGAACGATCCGTGAAACCTTCTATTCCAACATTTATCTCCACACACTTCTCACTGTGTGTGTTTCATTTGTTTGTTCATTTTGCTTTGTTTTGTTTTTTTGAGATGGGGTCTCACTCTATCACCCAGGTTGGAGTGCAGTGGCACATCTCAGCTCACTGCAACCTTCATCTCCCAGGCTCAAGCCATCCACCTACCTTAGCCTCTCAGGTATCTGTACCACAGGCATACACCAACACACTCAGCTAATTTTTTTTTATTTTTAATAGAGACCAGGTTTCACCATGTTGCCCAGGCTGGTCCCTAACTCCTGAGCTCAGGTGATCCATCCACCTCAGCCTGCAAAAGTGCTAGGATTACAGGCATCAGCCAACATGCCAGGCCTCATTGCGTGTTTTGAATTCAGTGGCCCAGCAACATCTGACCTCAGTCTCTTTCTACAATAAACACTGGTTTGTTAAACAACATGGGGCTTCTTAAAGGCTCCATATCCTAGATTTTTATCCTGAGGAAAGAAAAACGAGAAACCTGGGGAGTTACCTCCCAACTACAATTTGTGCTGAGTTCAAAAATCTGTTCCCCTTTCCCCTAATGCTTTCTGTGTTGAGTCCACACTTGCGACATCATCAGAAAACTAGACACTGAGGATGAGGACCAGGTCATTCAAGGGAATTTCTGTCCGGCACACAGCAGGGGCTCAAAAAAGGGAGGGAAAATATGAAAGATGAGTCCAGCAGTAACTCTCACTCCCTGTCACTGGAGGAGTGTGTGTGTTGGGATATGGTGGGGGGCCTGAGGGATGGCACAGGGAAAGTGCAATGACTTTAAAGTGAGGGTCGGGCACCAAGGGCCACAGAGAGCGCACAAGTGAGGGGAGGAAGCTTCAGTTGCCCCAGGGAGGGGATCTGGGGCCTGCCTGTCAATACAGCTGTTGAGGTCACCTTGCTGGCTTGTCCTTGGGTCTGTTTCTGTGACCCCAGGCTACTACAGAACTCCTGAAAAGAAAACAATTGCCCCTCACCTTGGTGGCAAGAAGGGACGGGAGAGGGCAGGGATAGTCCAACTTCTCTCTTCAAATTCATTCTCAGGTCAGCCTCTCATCCCCTGATGTTCAGGAACGCACCTGCCTCTTCCTGCCACTGCTCCCCAAGGTCATACAAATCTAGGGAACGGGCATCTTCAGGAGTGAAAGTGTAAAAACTCTGATATCCGCTTGTGTAAGTCACTCCATTCCTCCCTCCCAGCAGCTTGGGGGTTCCCATCCCCATTTCCCTCTGTCCCCTTTCCTTGCCTCTAAGATCAGACTTCCCCGTTGGGATCTTGTTCTCCTTCTAGCAGAGAATTCCAATATTAGGAGGAGATCTAATCCTGCTCGCTCTTTTCTGCCTTTGACTTATAGTCCTAGAGATGCTGACAGTGACCTGGTTTTCTGGATGGAGTGATTCTAGGTACTGAGCAAAGGAGGGAACGCAGGCTCAGAGAGGGATTGCAATCTCGTGTGTCTGGTATCCAAGAGGAGCTTCATAAGAACATTCAAATCACTGCACATGGGTGAAACTATCAACTTTTCAACATCAAAAGAGTCAAAGGAAGTCCATGCTTTCCAGATAAATAGAAAACTTGTTTATTTGCCCTCTGTACAGATCCCTACTGAGACCACCACCTCTCAGCCACTGCTGCTGGGATGACTACTGAGGCCTACAGGGCTGCATAATGGTTGCGCTCCAGGTTCCAACACCCCATGTACAGGGATCTTCAACGAAGGGGTGCTCTCATGTCCCCCAGGCCATTTCCACCCCATGGCCCAGACTGGCCCAGAATTAACACACAGCCTGATAAGGAAGCAGGAGGTAATGGCATAGGCTGAGGCTCCTTCCACCTGCTCACACCCACCACAGTTGTTGCCTAAGGATGGCACAAGAGACTTGTACATTGGAGTGGACACCCAAGGTGACAATGCACCCAGGAGCCCTACTTGGTCCCTGCTTCTCAGCTGCATAACTTGAACTTTCCTACCAACATCTCTAGAGAGCAGAATTATCTCCTAGAAGAATCATGGCCAGGAGGTAATGAAGGAGGTGAGATCGGTGCCCTACTGACCTGACATCTCCCTCCCTCCACTTTATTTCTCTCCCAAGGATACACCACCCCTCATAGCACACCCCAAATCCATGCAACCATGCACCCGAGGCTTGGCTTCACAGAGCCTTGGCTGGGCTTGCAGAATCCCAGTAGATAATGGCATCCACCAGGAAGGTGGGCATGTAGCTCATGGGGAGGTAGAGAAGCTTAGCATCCCAGCTGGCTGAGTAGTGAGTGCGGGGGTGGCAGGCGATCAGCGCATGCTCCATGCAGTTGGTCACCAAGGAGAGATCCTGTGTGCACTTCTGTTCCAATTGTTCAGCAAATTTCTTATCTGTTAAACATGAGAAATGATCCATTTATATTTCCACCTGTAACCGCTCCTGCTTTGGATTCAACTTAGAGTGGAAAGGGTCAGGGCCGGGCGCCGTGGCTCAAGCCTGTAATCCCAGCACTTTGGGAGGCCGAGACGGGCGGATCACGAGGTCAGGAGTTCGAGACCATCCTGGCTAACACGGTGAAACCCCGTCTCTACTAAAAAATACAAAAAACTAGCCGGGCGAGGTGGCGGGCGCCTGTAGTCCCGGCTACTCGGGAGGCTGAGGCAGGAGAATGGCGTAAAAACCCGGGAGGCGGAGCTTGCAGTGAGCTGAGATCCGGCCACTGCACTCCACCCTGGGCGACACAGCGAGACTCCGTCTCAAAAAAAAAAAAAAAAAAAAAAAAAGAAAGGGTCTAAAAACTCATGCCACCCCACAACCCCCAGTCAAGCAATGCCCCAAGTCTCTTTTATCCAAATTCCCTGAGTTGGAGCCCATCCATGGGAAAGTAACAAGTGTTCCACACTAAGTCATGTTTGTCTCTCTTCGGGAATATCTGGACTGCATAAATGATGGTCTCCACCCACAGTAGAAGTCTCAACACATAAAACCGAGCTGTCTCTCATGCCAGCTTGTTATCAGTCACCAATGTCTTCCCTTTCTGGCTTCACTTTGCTCCTCAATAATGATGGGTTCAGATAGACACTGGTCCCAAGTTCTGAGAAGCCTGGACACTTGCTTTTATGACCAGTTGACCACACAGCACCCATCATGGAAATGGGGCTAAAGGTCTCCACTTTGTGGGGAAGGGAGAGCCTGGAGATCAAACTCTAATGCCCTTCAGACACCAACGGTAGACCAGGGATTCTACACGAGGGTTTGCTTCTCTCCCTACTGTCCACAGTTTACTCACAGACTGCAAGAATCTTCTCGCTGCAGACCTCCTTGACTTCTGGACTGGACTGGTCCCAAATCTCCAGGAAGCTCTTTAAGAATCTCTCCTTACTGGTCAAAGCAGTCTTGAAATAGCCAGGCTCAATCATAGCCACCTTCACCCCAAAGTAGGAGAGTTCCCTCCTGCAAGAAAGAGAAGCAGAGGGGAAAGACTTCAGGGGTTATGGAAGGTAAAACACAAACAATAAAAGTAAAACTATGACAGCACAACATATGAGGACAACGGGTGAGATAGAAAGCTTGGAATATTTAATTTCCAGCAATCAAGGGGTCATAATGATGATGGTGGTGCTGCCTTTGTATGGGGGTTCGATATTTCACATACCTGAGCTTACTAGCTCTAAATCCTACCAATTACAAAGCAAGGCAGCACCTTAGTGCTGTCTCCTCCTATGTCCTTCACATACAATGGATCACCAGAATTCCCACATTTTGCCTCCTCTCCAGTCCTCAGTCCCCTCCCTCCTCTTCCTGCTCCAGGAATCTCTCTGGCCTCTGAGCTGGGTGATGGCAGCTGTCCTCT